>NC_091119.1:39475391-39657891 GCF_040183065.1 Periplaneta americana | reverse complement strand
TGTAATTAATGTTACGAGCTATGTGTGGGCGAGTGGTAAGATGTCTGACTTTCGTGTCAGGGGTTGTTAGTTCGCCTCCCGCTACGGTGAAATTATTATTATTATTATTATTATTATTATTATTATTATTATTATTATTATTATTAGTTTTTAATTAATTTACTAGTTAAAATGTGAAATGGAATTTGTTCATAAACTTCGTTATGTCTGTCTTGTAAAAATATTATTGCCCATCACCTGTTGGCTATTAATAGGCGAGACCTTGTCTGTATAAACAAAAGATACTTGTTTCACATCCTAAAATATCGGACGCATATCAAACATAAATAAATACTATTGTTGTGTAGTGCACATTATTCACAACGGAGCTTGATGCCGATAAATTAGTTGTTTTAGTACAGGAAAGATTACGTTCTGTACAATCTTTGAAACAATATCACGACAATAATGTGGTTTCTAAAAATATATGAGAAATTGCAAATAAGATGAAAGCACCACGTGAATAATAATTAGTAATTGGAATTGCTCCTGGTATGATTCTTCACATACTTAAGAAGTTAAAGATAGGAAAATCCGCTCTCGGTGGGTTCCACACAATCTAAAAGAGGAAAACATGTGGCAGAGAATGGAAACAGCGAGATTGCACTTAGAACGCTATGGACGTGAAGACGAGCGTTTTCGTCGACGTTATCATAACTTTATATGATACCTGGGTTCGATGCTACCAACCAAAAGAGACAATATTCGCTTTAGAGCCAGACAGGCAATTATAGCAGCAGTGGAGCAGTCTGTTCGAAGATTATTACAACAAGACGCTGTGGAAGTCATCCGTCGTCTCCCCGAGGTGTGGAGGCGGGTTCTTCATGTTGGAGGAGATTACTTCTGAGCACTGCAACAATGTGACTGTTCCAAAAATGTTTTCTTTCTAGTTAATTCAAATGTTGCCACTAATTATTGAATGACCCTAGTAATCATGGACTGCATTTTAATTCTCGAGGCAAGGACTAGCTAACGCGTCTCATTGCTGACAGTCTTCAATGTGACCATGGCAAGTGTGACAATAAAATTCCTTGTCCTTTTTTAGGGTAAATAAAAAAAGTCAAAATAACAACAATAATAATAATAAACTTATTACTTACTTACTGGCTTTTAAGGAACCCGTAGGTTCATTGCCGCCCTCACATAAGCCCGCCATTGGTCCCTATCCTGAGCAAGATTAATCCAGTCTCTACCATCATATCCTACCTCCCTCAAATCCATTTTAATATTATCTTCCCATCTACGTCTCGGCCTCCCTAAAGGTCTTTTTCACTCCGGCCTCCCAACTAACACTCTATATGCATTTCTGGATTCGCCCATACGTGCTACATGTCCTGCCCATCTCAAACGTCTGGATTTTATGTTCCTAATTATGTCAGGTGAAGTATGCAATGCGTGCAGCTCTGCGTTGTGTAACTTTCTCCATTCTCCTGTAACTTCATCCCTCTCAGCCCCAAATATTTTCCTAAGAACCTTGTTCTCAAACACCCTTAATCTCTGTTCCTCTCTCAAAGCGAGAGTCCAAGTTTCACAACCATACAGAACAACCGGTAATATAACTGTTTTATAAATTCTAACTTTCAGACTTTTTGACAGAAGACTAGATGACAAAAGCTTCTCAGGCATTTCCCATATTTATTCTGCGTTTAATTTCCTCCCGAGTGTCATTTATATTCGTTACTGTTGCTCCAAGATATTTGAATTTTTCCACCTCTTCGAAGGATAAAT
Source organism: Periplaneta americana (assembly GCF_040183065.1). Classification (NCBI taxonomy): domain Eukaryota; kingdom Metazoa; phylum Arthropoda; class Insecta; order Blattodea; family Blattidae; genus Periplaneta; species Periplaneta americana. The sequence continues at coordinate 39,656,124 of NC_091119.1, read as the reverse complement.
CTCCAATTTTTATAGTTCCATTTCGTACAATATTCTGGTCACGAGACATAATCATATACTTAGTCTTTTCGGGATTTACTTCCAACCCTATCGCTCTACTTGCTTCAACAAGAATTTCCGCGTTTTCCCTAATTGTTTGTGGATTTTCTCCTAACATATTCATGTCATCCGCATAGACAAGAAGCTGATGTAACCCGTTCAATTCCAAACCCTCTGTGTTATCCTGAACTTTCCTAAAGGCATATTCTAAAGCGAAGTTAAAAAGTAAAGGTGATAGTGCATCTTCCTGCTTTAGCCCGCAGTGAATTGGAAAAGCATCACATAGAAAATGGCCTATACGGACTCTGCTGTAAGTTTCACTAAGACACATTTTAATTAATTAATCGAACTAGTTTCTTGGGAATACCAATAATAATAAACAGAATCAACAAATCATATTACAAACAACATTCAGTGTATTCCATCAGAATATAAGAAGAATAAGAAATAAGACTGATGAACTCCTTGCATCCTTAGATTCCGAACATTTAAACCCGAATGTGCTATGTATTACCGAACACCATATGAAACAACAGGAAATATTGTCTCTCTCACCGGAAGGATATAAATTAGGTGTTAAATTGGAAAAATCGTATTAAAGAATTTATCCCCAAACTAAATTCAGTTTGTTTTGCTATTAGATCTATGCAAAAGATAGTAAATATCAATACCTTAAAAACAATATACTTTGCATACTTCCACTCGGTAATGAGTTTTGGAATAATATTCTGGGGAAATTCCACAGATAGTAACAATAAATTTCTATTACAAAAAAGAGTAATTAGAATAATAGTAGGTGCCAAATCTAGGGAATCGTGTAGGACTATTTTCAAAAAACTACAAATAATGCCCATGGCTTGTCAGTATATCTTTTCATTAATAACCTTCCTCGTATGTAATCGTGAAAACTTTGTAACTAATTCAACAGTTTATAGCATAAATACACGTCAAAAAATTACTTTCATACTCCATCGGCAAGTCTATCGTGGTATCAAAAAGGAGTGCGTTATACGGCAGTAAAAATTTTTGATAGCCTCCCTATCGATATAAAAAATGAAACTCATAACATAAAATTATTTAGGGCCAAATTAAAGAAGTGCCTAATTTCTCACGCCTTCTATTCTGTAGGTGAATTCATGACATTCAATAACACTTCATGAAATTGATACTAAAACTTTGTGTTGTACTAGTAGACTATATTGTAAATCTCTTCTGTATATATTTCATCTAGACTGTGACTATAAATTAAGATTTTATAATAGTATTAAGTTTTTTTACTTGTTCCATATTCTAGCTGTAAGCATGTATGAATACCATGGAATGTTAATAAATACAATACAGTACAATACATTACATTTTATTCTAACAACTTTTATTTTGTAAAATGATACTGATCTAGTAAATATTATAGATTTATTAATATGTCCTATAGAATAATATCTGTAATATTGACAATTAATATTTGAGGAGAAAAATTCGCTCCGGCGCCGGGGATCGAACCCGGGTCCTTTGTTCCACTCGCTCTGACCACTGAGATACGCCGAATTCAATCCACAGTACCGGACCGAACCCTCCTCCTTCAATGTTTCCCTCTGTGGCCTGACTCCAAGTTAGGCATATATGTTGACGTATACGTCCAATGTCAACTGCCATTATATATGTTGACGTATATGTCCAATGTCAACTGCCATTATATATATATGCCTAACTTGGAGTCAGGCCACAAAGGGTAACATTGAAGGAGGAGGGTTCGACGTAGCTCAGTGGTCAGAGTGCTTGGTACGTAGAACCAAGGACCCGGGTTCGATCCCCTGCGCCGGAGCGAATTTTTCTCCTCAAATATTAACTGATGTAGTAAATTGATTCTAACAATAAAAGTTGACAAAAGTCATTTCATTTTCAACATATAGAGTTTTAAAATAGTGAAAATGTAACATCCGTGACAACTGGAATGGTTCGCTAGGTTACAGCCTTAACGGATATTCTACGTTGGTCATTCAAGCACATTAGATTGAAGACTACATATTTCCAACAACTTTCCCCTCTTCCCATTTTTAGCTAATTGTACTAATAACAGAGTTTGCTATGTCGCCTCACTTTGATTCACTCTGTATATAGGAAGGCAAGTCATACAGGCTAATATGTACTACTTGGTTATAGTGACATTTCAACTTCCTGACAAATTGTTTCGGTAGGATAAGTCTTAATAACAAACTCGTAAATTTTAAATTGTTCAATTTCAGGTAATGGGGTGGATATATTATGGACTCCTTTGTTACATATTATTCATTTAAGCTGAAATGAATTGCATGACTGGTGGTGCATCTACCACAGCGCTAACAAGTTGTATCAGGGTGGGGCCCACACCAACGATATAAAAATGTTCTCTGGTAGTCCACTGGGGTGAACAAGTTCGAGAACCGATGTCTAACAAGAGCATTCAGTGATGTGTTCATAAATATATGTGTAGGTGGCAGCATATGCGATGTCACGTGACACGGACACGCCCGAACACGCCCGAATCCAGTCGTCGCCATTATGGCGGGACGGGGCCGGTGATCGAGACTGTTTGACGGCCGTGACGCAGCGTGGGGCACCACCGCGCCCTTCAGGCCAAGAGTGATATATGGGTTATTGTTCGTGACGAATTCAATTGTTACGGCTACATCTACATCACTAAATTCTCCTGGTACTTTTCATAATATGTAGCGTTATTGTAACTGGCGCCATGTTTTTTAATTTTAATTTTCCATTTTTTTTTATACAGCCCTATCATCCATGGTTTCCTTTCCCTGTGTCGCTCTCAGTCTTCAATTATCTTAATTTTCATATGGGTATTACTTTATCTCTGTTTGTATACAAATATTTCCTTATACATCGATATCAAGTTTCAGGACACTGTGAAATACTCATAATTATACTACTGAGTACATTTTCTAATAAATTATTTAATTTCATTTTAATCGTCGTATTTTATTCACATTTTTTACTGTTTCTATTCCAGTGATTAAATTATAAAGAAATATATGTAGTATTTGTGGACTTAGAAAAAGCTTTCGACAGAGTGGATTGGAATAAACTGATGGGGATCCTAAAGAAAATTGATGTGGATTGTAAAGAGAGAAGACTGTTCAGTAATCTTTATATGAAACAACGAGTCAAAGTCGGGATAGGAGAAGAAATGTCAGAAGGAAGTGAAATTGGAAGAGGAGTACGATAAGGTTGTCCTTTATCACCTACTCTGTTCAACATCTACTTGGAGGATTCAGTAAAGAACTGTTTTCAGAACATGGGAGGAGTGATAGTAGGAGGAAGAAGAATAAAGTGCATAAGATTTGCTGATGATATGGCGTTGTTAGCAGAAGAGGAAATGATACTAAAAGACATGCTACTGGAGCTAAATGACAGCTGTGAGCAGTATGGGATGAAGATAAATGCAAATAAGACGAAGAGCATGGTCATAGGGAGAAAAATTCAGAAGATAAACTTGCGAATTCTAAATGAGGCAATAGAGCAAGTTAATAGTTTCAAATACTTGTCGTGACTATAACCAGTAACATGAGCTGCTGCCAGAAAGTCAAAAGGAAATGGCAATGGCCAAGGAAGCTTTTAATAGAAAAAGGAGCATTTTCTGCGGATCTCTGGAAAAAGATCTAAGGGACAGACTAGTGAAGTGCTTTGTATGGAGTGTGGCATTGTATGGGGCAGAAACATGGACATTACGACGAAGTGAAGAGAAGCGATAGAAGCACTTGAAATGTGGATATGGAGAAGAATGGAGCGTGTGAAGTGGACAGAGAGAATAAGAAATGAGGCTGCGTTGGAAAGAGTTGGTGAAGAAAGAATGATGCTGAAACTGATCAGGAAAAGAAAAAGGAATTGGTTGGTTCACTGGCTGAGGAGAAACTGCCTACTGAAGGATATACTGAAAGGATGGTGAACGGGAGAAGAGTTCGTGGTAGAAGAAGATATCAGATCATAGACGATATTAAGGTACATGGATCATATGAGGAAACGAAGGTGAAGGCAGAAAATAGGAAAGATTGGAGAAAGCTGGGTTAGCAGTGAAAAGTCTGCCCTTGGGCAGAACACTAAATGAATGAATTAATAATGTAATTGTGTTTACTTGCTAATTATGCTATTTATGTGATATATTCATATATTTAATTTCGTCGGCCTGGATGGCGCAGTCGGTATAGTGTTAGCCTTCTGTGTCCGAGGTTACGGGTTCGATCCCATGTCAGGACAAAATTAGGCACACCGGCGACGCTGATATAACCTCGACAGTTGCGAGCATCGTTAAATGAAACATAATTTAATTTATGTAATTTCATTTCATCTGCTTATTAACTAATTGTCGGCCTCGGTAGCGTAGTTGATATATCGCTGGCTTTGTATGCTCGACGTTGCGGGTTCGATCCCGGCCAGGTCGATGACATTTAATTGTGTTTAAATGCGACAGGCTCATGTCAGTAGATATACTGGCATTTAAAAGAACTCCTGCGGGGCAAAATTCCGGCACACCGGCGACGCTGATATAACCTCTGCAGTTGCGAGCGTCGTTAAATAAATCGTAATTAAAAATTTTTAACTTTATTTATTTCAAGGTCTACTTCTCATTTATTTAGTGTTTTATGATAGAAAGCCTATACATCTATTATAATACGGAACCAAAAGTTAAGTTATAGACTCAAGTAAACAACAAAAACAGATTAATAACAAGAGAAGTGCAACAAGAATATCTTGTTTCGTCCAATCTTTTTAACTTTCACATTACAAGGCCCTAAGGTATAATGACATTTTAAAATGTGTCTGACGACAGTGGGTGCAGTTTGATATTCAAAAGTGAGGTTAGGTAGGGATGAAGGTGAGCAATAGAAAACTCTCGATCAACAGTGTTTTTGCAGTCATCCTGGAAAGATAAATCGACGCGTTTTCTTGAAAATTGTATCCTCTGTACATATAAAGTTATTCAAGTCCGTATAGCTAAATAATGACGACAAAGATCATTGTCTATCTGCATGTTTCTATTCTTTTAATTTTAGTTATTATCTGTGTACTAATGTCGTTTATTTAATTTCATTTATGGATGCCATTCTGTTCCCCTAATTTTAATATTGCTCCCTTTAACTTGTTAACTTGTTTCTTTTTATTTATTTACTTATGGGTTTTTATCTATTTGTTTATTCTTTGTTCACATTTATTTATTTATTATTTTTATTTATTTATTTATTTTTGTTTATCTGTTTATATATCCCGAAAAGACTAAGTATATGATCATGCCTTGTGATCAGAATATTGTACGAAATGGAACTATAAAAGTTGGAGATTTATCCTTCGAAGAGGTGGAAAAATTCAAATATCTTGGAGCAATAATAACTAATATAAATGACACTCGAGAGGAAATTAAACGCAGAATAAATATGGGAAATGCCTGTTATTATTCGGTTGAGAAGCTTTTGTCATCTAGTCTGTTGTCAAAAAATCTGAAAGTTAGAATTTATAAAACAGTTATATTACCGGTTGTTCTGTATGGCTGTGAAACTTGGACTCTCACTTTGAGAGAGGAACAGAGATTGAGGGTTTTTGAGAATAAGGTTCTTAGGAAAATATTTGGGGCTAAGAGGGATGAAGTTACAGGAGAAAGGAGAAAGTTACACAACAAAGAGCTGCACGCATTGTATCCTTCACCTGACATAATTAGGAACATTAAATCCAGACGTTTGAGATGGGCAAGGCATGTAGCACGTATGGGCGAATCCAGAAATGCATATAGAGTGTTAGTTGGGAGGCCAGAGGGGAAAAGACCTTTGGGGAGGCCGAGACGTAGATGGGAAGATAATATTAAAATGGATTTGAGGGAGGTGAGATATGATGGTAGAGACTGGATTCATCTTGCTCAGGATAGGGACCAATGGCGGGTTTATGTGAGGGCGGCAATGAACCTCCGGGTTCCTTAAAAGCCAGTAAGTAAGTAAGTAAGTTATCTGTTTATATATTCATTTATTTTATTTTTGTTTATTTATTTGTTCATTTATTTTTTCTTTGTTTTCCTTTTTTCTGTTTTTCTTTTTCTTAAGCCAGTGGTTCCCAACCTCTTTTGACTGACGACACACTTTACTGAACGCCCACGATATCGAGACACACTCTGGAACTCTGTGTAGAATATTTTATAGTGGACGGGAAGATGATTAGGTTACTGTTCACTGCACGGGAATTTTGGCGTTTTTAACCTACTTTCTCTCAAACTGAGACTTTGAAGATGTAAACGTAATTCAAAGAAAAATTATATTAAAAACATTGTTATTCACACATATTTCGGTCCCATTATGAAAAATGCAACTAAAAAGGTGCGGGACACCGTTCCAGCGCGTTCAGCCAGAAAAAAAGCATTGATGACTTCTATGTAGTGTTATGTATAGGTCGATGTTAACACGCAGTCGAAAATTCTAAAAGAACAAGCAGCAACTTGATTGGCATTAGGAAAAAAACGAAGGTATGTGTCAAAAATCCCAACCTATCTATGCTGGATGTCCAATAAAAGATGTACGATCAAAGATTATCATTTTTGAAAACGCGCCTATTTAAATTAATGTGAAATCTGCTGTTGGCGGGTTGCACGGAGTTTCATTATACGTGGCCTTATGGTTGAAAAACTGAACTGAGCATTGCTGCAGGTGTTTATTTATATATTTATTTATTTAAATATTTATATTAAATATTTATTTATTTAAATATTTATATTAAATATTTATTTATTTAAATATTTATATTAAATATTTATTTATTTAAATATTTATATTAAATATTTATTTATTTAAATATTTATATTAAATATTTATTTATTTAAGTATTTATTTACTTATTTATTTATTTATTTATTTATGTATTTATTTATTTATGTATTTATTTATTTATTATCTATCTATCTATCTATCTATCTATCTATCTATCTATCTATCTATCTATCTATCTATCTATCTATCTATCTATCTATCTATCTATCTATCTATCTATCTATCTATCTATCTATCTATCTATCTATCTATCTATCTATCTATCTATCTATCTATCTATCTATCTATCTATCCATCCATCCATCCATCCATCCATCCATCCATCCATCAATCCATCAACCCGTCCACCCGTCTCTACCCGTCTATCTGTCTATCTATCTATGTATCTATGTATCTGTCTGTTTGTCTGTCTATTTATTTATTTATTTATTTATTTAACTAGCTAGCTAGTGAATACAAATTAAAGTTATAAAACAAAAATGTTTCTAGCCACTACCATAAGAGCCCGGCTCGTGTACGGTGTGGTCTTAGTCAATAATATAACATAAAATTTACAAAGACGATTACTAAATACAGTAAGTAACTTAATTCAAACCAAAACGTGTTCACGTGTTATTGGTAAAGTCTGTCTCAAAATAAAATATACCATATCAAAGACTTCGTTACAAATAAAAAATGCGTTGTAAAGAGACTTTCTGGATGGCATAAAATTTATTTTTCAAATCCAAAATTTCGCGACACGTTCCATGGAGCTGCGCGACACACCGGTTGGAAACCCCTCTCTTAAACTAAAACGAACAAAACACTCATACCCAAGGCTGGACTCGAATCCATAACCCTTTGGACCGTGCCTCTACCGCTTGCGCCACCCAGGCTACCATTAATTCATTCATTCATTCATTCATTCATTCATTTATTCTTTATCCTATTTCTTTATTGATTCTTTATTCTATTTATTCATTCATTATTTTATTTATTGATTTATCCATTAATTAATGATTTTTTAATTTATTTTTTGTCTGTTTTTGTTTATTTATCTGCTTATTTATTTATTTGTTTATTTATATTTTATTTGTTTGTTGTATTTGTTTTTGTTTTGTTTGTTTATTTATTTGTTTGTTTATTCAATTGTTTGTTCATCTATTGATTCAATATTTTACTTATTTGTTATTTACTTTTGTTTTTTGTTTATTTATTTGTCTTCTTATTCTTCTTCTCCAAGCTTTAAGCCTTTTAAGGCTTGTTGCGGCTCCAAATTAATTGCACTCATTCATTGATCCATCTTTTCTTAGGTCTACCGATGTTTCTCCTCCCTTTAGGTATATAATGCATAATTTGTTTGGGATATCTATCTTCGCCCATTCTCTCTACGTGTTCCAGACATTTTTGTCTATAATTTACTATCTGAGAATGTGTGGTACAATTAAGAGGACACTGAGGAACAAAGTCAGAAAAGACACAATGATAAAGTTCTATAAAACTATGGCATCCCGGGAGCGTTATATGGCAGTGAGACATGGACAGTGTCATCTAGAGATAATACGAGTAGTAATATACGTTACAAGAGCGGTATGTTGACGTTTTCATGTTCGAGGAAAAGATTGAAAAAGCGAAGCATGAAAACAAATATACCGCTCGTGTATCGTACATTATTTTGTGCGAAGATCGTTTATTACATACCTGAAAGACGAATTTCTAATTAGTTGCAATGAAATCTCCATGTTGGTTTCTGTTTAATGACGGCAACTTCGGAAAACCAAAATATCTTTCTTCAACATTGTTGCTATAAAATGTTTTCTGTGTTTACTATACTCCAGCAGGCCGTGATATACGTCTGTCTTTTTTTCCCCCAGTCTATAAATGCGAACTTAAAACAAACGGTAAGGTTATGTAATGATTTATTTTTCATTTTAATATTTTAACAATATTATTTATATAACATATTGCAGTAATAACATCGGCATCTGGAATCTTGTTGATTTTTTCACGGCTTCTTTAATGTTACTTGTATCAGGAATGCAATAAGTTTCGTGGAGTAGTAGTCTTTACTTAATTTTTGCAAATATTTAAAAACAATAATTAACATTGCAATTTAGGTGAAACGTCTCTAAAAATAATATGTTAAAAGCCTAAAGCAGTAAAATGAATGTGGCGCTTAAGCGGTAAGAAGAGGGAAATTGTTATGCGTATTACATTGGGAATACTGAATGTGGTATTCCACACTTACCGCGTATTGGTTCTGTGCGGAAAACAAGCAAATACGCACGATCTCGCACAAAAGTAGATTACATGCAAGAGAGATGAGGTTTCTGAGGTCGGTACTGGGAGTAACAAGAAGAAACAGACTTAGAAATGAAAATATAAGATACAAATTACAAATTTATAATATAAATGAAAAAAAAATGTTTATTTATTTATTTATTTATTTTATTTATTTACATTGAGAATTATTTAGTTTTTATATACACATAATGTATTTGTATCGGTACCTCCACACTTAGTAACTCGCATACCTACCAAATATACGCCTATTTCAAGGCGCGGACTCATCCCGAATGCCTGTACATCTCTCTCACCTCTTCCCAGTGTCTTCCCTCCCACTCCACGCAGAAACAAGAGACGATTCTTAACCGCAGACTCCATAGGCGGCTGCATTCGTGTAGTACACGTCTGTCAGCGTCTACAAATTGTATATTTTGTGCTGAATAATACTTGAATAAGTTCTTGGATAGCTTTTCCGGGACAGGGGCGTAGACACAACCATCTGAATGAACAAGCGGAAATTCCATTCACAACAAGACGAGAACATGGCCGAAAAGTTCTCCGTCAGAATCAAAGGTTATCCTGTCATCTTTTAACTTGTGAGAGGGGAGAAGAGTTGCATGAAATCATCACTTACAGTGACTTGAAATCAGTGCTGGCGGTTATGAATTATCGGGATTGTGTGCACTGGAGACAGCGACGCGCCAGTACTTTTACTTTCTTACTGTACGAAATCTGAAGAGAAAATATTGGGTAATTCATAAGTAATTGTAAATATTAATTGGGTGTAATGTAGCAGTAAAAACAAGACTAAAGCGCCTATAACGCTTTTTTTCAGAAAACGCTTTATTTCAGAGTTATGTCGCACTGAAATAGTTCTTTGGCCAGCCAGATCACCGGACATAAGCCCCATGACTTTTACATCTGAGGTCGCCTGAAGTCACTAGCGTACATCACTGACATTCCGGGAAAAGCAGAAATGCAATGGCGAACTTAAAGTAGCTGTAAAAGTTTTCCAAGTGATTTGAACGCCTTTTGTTACGAAATCATTAATGTGACGAGTACGTCTCTGTGTACGAGATTAGGGAAATTATTATGAACACTTATTATATGCATTGTAATTTTTGTGTACTTCTTGAGAGAAATTATTTCAATATGAAGAGTCCACTGCAAGAATGATGGATGTCACTTTCTTGTCGAAAGTGAAGCAACACTGTCAATGCATAGCTTAAGACATATAGAATGTACATAGAGAGAGTTATATGGTATTAACACTGATAGTCATTGTCCAGTAATGATTGGAAAATCACAGTTAAGCTTCGAGCGCTAAGCATTTCAAACTTTCAATTGCTTCTCCTGCAAAATGTATTCCAAATAACATCCATCATTCTTGCAGTGGAGTCTTCATATGTGTTCAGTGTGTTTGTTTCGTTGGTACATAACTCTGAAATAAAACATTTGAAGAAATGGTAGTGGCGGACATTACATCTTGTTTTGCATATTGAAGTAAGGTTGCTAACTTGAGGAAAAGTCCTCACACTATTGTTCGATCTCAGACATGAACTGCAAGTGTTTTTTCAAGATCTCCATTTTCATCTGGCTTCAAAGTTTCACAACAGCGAATGGCTTCAGCAACTTCCATATTTACTTACTTACTGGCTTTTAAGGAGCCCGCAGGTTCATTGCCGCCCTCACACAAGCCCGCCATTGGTCCCTATCCTGTGCAAGATTAATCCAGTCTTTATCATCATATCGCACCTCTCTCAAATCCGTTTTAATATTATCCTCCCACCTACGTCTCGGCCTTCCCAAAGATCTTTTTCCCTCCGGCCTCCCAACTAACACTCTGTATGCATTTCTGGATTCGCCCATATGTGCTACATGCCCTGCCCATCTCTAACATCTGAATTTAATGTTCCTAATTAATAATAAATAATTTAATTTAATTACGTTTCTTACAGATACAATGAACTGTAATTTTTAATCCATGTTTGAATTATAATTCTATATAAAACTAGTGGCTTGTGCAGCAACTGCTGCTAAGTTCATTAGGAGTTCAAATTAAAATTTTTCAAATTTATTTCCAATGAAATATGTCAGATATTTTGGATGTTATTTGCTTCCATAATAATGAAACATACCCCTCTGAATGGTTTTCTTCATGCTAAATACTTTTTATTGAACCTATACATCTTCAGATCTTGAGTTTCAACGCGAAAACGCAAGTAACAATGTCAGGACAATCAATCGGTTTTACATGTGGGAGTGAAGCAATAGCTATTTCAGGTCATTGCGGATTGTAGGTTAGAGTTATGAAAATATCCGATTTGCCATGCTTTCCAACAACAGATATAACGTCTTGGTATATCTGCTGCATGTTTCGTGAACTACCGTGAAATGTAGAGGGTAGAATCATTTTATCCTGCCAAGAGATCTTGCTGAAATGATCGGGAGATAAACAATTTTGTAGGCCTCTTATTTTATCAGTAAGTAATACCTTTTGGTCTTCCCTTAGGCATTATAATTGTTGCGCTTCTTCCAGACAATACTGAAGAGAATCTATATCACTTACTTACTTACTTACTGGCTTTTAATGAACCCGGAGGCTCATTGCCGCCCTCATATAAGCCCACTATCGGTCCCTATCCTGAGCAAGATTAATCCAGTCTCTATTGTCATATTCCACTTCTCTCAAATCCATTTTTATATTATCCTCCCATTTATGTCTGCCTCCCTTAAGGTTTCTTCCCTTCAGGTCTTCCAACTAACACTCTATATGCATTTCTAGATTAACCCATACGTGCTACATGCGCTGCCATCTCAAACATCTGGATTTAGTATTCCTAATTATGTTAGGTTAAGAATACAATGCGTGTAGTTCTGCGTTGTGTAACTTTCTCCGTTCTCCTGTAACTTCATTCCTCTTAGCCCCAAATATTTTCCTAAGCATCCTATTTTCGAACACCCTTAATCTCTCTTCCTCTCTCAAAGTGAGAGTCCAAGTTTCACAACCATAAAGAACAATCAATAGCATAACTGTTTTATAAATTCTAACTTTCAGCTTTAAATATCTACACCACACCACCATTAAATATAATATAGAAAAGACCCATACCACTTGATTAATAACTATAAAAATATTTCATTTTAATAACAATATTGTTATCTTATGTAAGTTTTGTATAGACTACTATATAGCCGTCACTCAGTAAATATTATAGATATGAAGATCTAACTTCATATTCTCTGCGCCTACTTATATAACCCCAAAAGGTTTCACTTTCATATCATCAATAAAGCATTAATCTGTATGATTAGTGACAAATACATCAAGTTAGTCACTATAATAATATTTCATTTTTAATGGTAATAATATCATCAAACATTCTTAAGTTTTGTAGGTTTTAATATCCAATACACAGACAGCTGTACTCAGAAATTTACACACCAGAGAATCTGACCTGTAAATTCTTTTTAATAAGTCATGAACTTTTTAATAACCAATATTACAGAAACGTTCTGAAAAAGTTACACAAATGAAGATCGACATATTGGAATTATGATGTCAGAGAATCTGAGCGATCTGAACTCTAAATATGTCAGCAATCCTGCAGGTCGTAGCGTTCATGTGACATTGTTTATTGTAGTGTGTTTGTGTTTTGTTTTATTCTGAAAACACATTATGTATTTCTCAAAACTGACGACAGATGGATTTTGAAAAATACGAAAATGATGTAGGAAAATTGACATTTCACTGAAAACTACTATTTTTCTGAAAAACGTTCAGCCGTTTTTCCGTAATTTCCATTACCAGTTCAAATTATATAGCTATAGATGGGCATCCAATACTTGGCATAGATTCGTATCTGCAATTTTATAATGGAACTTGGTCATCGCGGTAAGTTTCATTATTATATCTGTATCCATTTATTTATATCCCTACCTACTTTTTTGTTCTTTCTCCACAGATCACTGGCACAGCTAGTTATCCCTGATTGTTTTTAAAATAATTTTGTCGCCGTAATATCTGGTCTGCTACATTCAAATGTCTTACTTGCCTATATACAGTAGCGTGCAAATTAATCCGAACACGACATATTTTTACATTTTCTGTCATTGTTGGCCTCACAGCTGCTCATACCGCTTTAATTGACATCTGTAGTACGTGTAATTCCATTGTTGAAGGTCTGTCGTTATTATTTTTTTATAATATGTGACATTTTGCCTGTCGTTTTGTACTTATAAGCATTTCAGTTGTGTTGAAGACTTAATACTGCAATCCTGTGTACATTCTGTCGTCTTCACAAATGGATACAACTCCACGAAAACGGTCTAAAATTATAACATTAGCAGAGCATTCTTTTATGACACAGAGGCAAATTGCTGCAGAATGTCACATCAGTTTGGCTACTGTTAATTCGATCATAAAACGATACAGGGAGACTGGATCCATCACACCCCAGAAAAAAGGAAACTGTGGCCGGAAAAGGAAGACTTCACCTGCAGATGATCGTTTAATTGTTAGGAAAAGTAAATTGAATCCTAGACTAACTGCTGTCGACTTAACCCGCGAGTTAATGGCTACCACTGGGGCGAATATTCACGTCACAACAGTGCGGCGTAGGCTTTTGGAAGCTGGACGAAGGGCTCGTAAGCCTATTAAGAAGCAACTGCTAACCCCTGTTATGTGCAAAAAACGCTTAATGTGGGATAAATTACATCAACACTGGACAGTGAATGACTGGAAGAATGTACTTTTTTCCGATGAGTCTCATTTCGAGGTCCACGGCCACCGTGTTTCTTACGTACGGAAAGGATCCGAAAAAGTAACAGCAGCTCATCTCCAACAAGCACCCAAATACCCCCCTAAAGTAATGTTTTGGGGTTGTTTTACACATGAAGGGCCTGCAGCATTAATACCTATCAAGGAAATGATGAATTCTGATAAATATATTCACTTACTGGAAACCAGAATCGTACCCCAGCTGCAAAAATCATTTCCGGATGGCAGAGGTGTGTTCCAACAAGACCTGGCACCATGCCATACGTCTCGAAAAACTACAGAATTCTTCAACAAGAAGAATATTCAGGTACTCCCCTGGCCAGGCAACTCACCCGACATCAACCCCATTGAGAACTTGTGGTCAATTTGCAAGAGAAAAATGCAAAAAATGGATTGTTCTACAAAAAAGAAGACGATTTCTGTCCTCATTGGTGTATGGTTTCGCGATGAAGAAATTAAGAATATTTGTGGGAAATTAGTGGAATCCATGCCAAATCGTCTCAGAGCTGTTATTAGGAACAAGGGAGGCCACATAGATTACTGAGGTATGTCTTAGATCCTTTTTTTTTATCCCGTTTGAGTGTTTTTGCATAAGTAATTACGTTGTTCGGATTAATTTGCACGCTACTGTATTATCGTTAGTAGTATTACTACTATTATCGTCATTGTTGTTGTTATTATTATTATTATTATTATTATTATTATTATTATTATTATTATTATTGCTGTTACTGTTACTATGATCATTATTACTGTTATGGTATTATTGAGAAGACAATACTGGGAAAGAACTTCGAGGAAATGTGTTGCCTATTTTGAGGAATAATTAAAAAAAACAACCTGAAAGGACTTCAGAGAAAAACGACTCACTGTTAGATAGGAAAGCAAAGTTGCTGATCGAATCAAGAGCGTGTGTGAGACTGTCAAACAAAACAGTTCTAAGTATTCAAATTGTGAACAAGAGTTGTGACGTAGGTCGTTGTTTTTCGGAGCCCCGGCACACGACGTGAGACGATGGTGCGCCTCTCCTCACCCTTCCCCCTTCCATTACGCAGCAACCATCAAATGTTGCGTACCTTGCATACGAGATGATTTTTTCGAACATGTTTTGTCAGTCTGCGAGCCTTCAACTTGAGGTAGAAATGACTAACAAGAGACAGCCCGCCCTACAGTCAATGGATATCAGTTCGAAATTACATTTACGTATCCAGAGGAACCAAGTTCTTCATTTGTTTGCTCTTACAGTCAGCTGTCATTCAGCGTTGCTGAAGTAGCTGGAGTGTTTGTTAAATTCTTTAACATTTTCCTTGCTCATTTGTTTATTCTCGACAGTTAATCTTGTCATTCCTATTTGCTAAAGTCGACACTATAGAAAATATAGATTTATTTATTTTAAATTAATCTCCTCAAGTTAAATATCTCGGAATAATAAGGGAGAAACGTGTTCTTTTTCTTTACAATAAATTAGAAAAAAATATTCATCATTTTGTTAACCTACGAAATTACAATATGGTATTATACTATCTTCCTCATGCCATTAACATTGCTACAGAAAAGAACAATAAAAATGTTTTAATAAGACTCTAGATTATTCTTCAGAACTGCTGTATTCTGAATTTAAAGTAGTTAATATCAATCAAATTTATAAAACTGTCTTATTGAATTTCATACATAAAAACCGAAATATATTTAATTTGCATTCATATAAATATAAAACTAAAAGATCAGGTAACTTATTTTTGACAGAACCTAAATTCACCACAACTGTAGCTTATAATCATAGTAGCAAATCCGGTCCAGGGCTTTGTACCATGGTAACAGCTAAATTACAAAACATTAAATTTACTAATGCTCCGTATTTTAAAAGAAATTAAAAACTATTTTTTAGGGAGGCAATATAAATATATTTAGGGAGGTAATATCTGTGTTTTTATTTTCTCTCTTTTTACTTTTTAATTTCAGTTAATTAATTAAATACTTGTCTTAAACTTTTGTGTAATGCCCCCTGAGCACGAGTATGTAGTCTACACTTTCTGGGGTGCTACAGTGACTTTTATATAAAAAATACGTACCTTTATTATTATTATTATTATTATTATTATTATTATTATTATTATTATTATCATTATTATTATCATTATTATTATCATTATTATTATTATTATTGTTATTATTATTATTATTATTATTATTATTATTGTACTGTTTTAGGCGTAATAGATCAACTATTGATCAGATATTTTGTATTCGACAGATAATGGAGAAAAAAATGGGAGTATAAGGGTACAGTGCACCAGTTATTCATAGATTTCAAAAAAGCATATGACTCGGTTAAGAGAAAAGTTTTGTATGATATTCTTATTGAATTTTGTATTCCCAAGAAACCAGTTCGATTAATTAAAATGTGTCTCAGTGAAACGTACAGCAGAGTCCGTATAGGTCAGTTTCTGTCAGCTGCGTTTCCAATTCACTGCAGGCTAAAGCAAGGAGATGCACTATCACCTTTACTTTTTAACTTTGCTCTAGTGTATGCCATTAGGAAATTCCAGGATAACAGAGAGGGTTTGGAATTGATCGGGTTACATCAGCTGCTTGTCTATGCGGATGACGTAAAGATGTTAGGAGAAAATCCACAAACGATTAGGGAAAATACGGGAATTTTACTTGAAGCAAGTAAAGAGATAGGTTTGGAAGTAAATCCCGAAAAGATAAAGTAGGCCTATATGATTATGTCTCGTGACCAGAATATTGTACGAAATGGAAATATAAGAAAAGTAAATTTATCCTTTGAAAAGGTGGAAAAATTCAAATACCTGGGAGCAATAGTAACAAATATAAATGATACTCACGAGGAAATTAAACACAGAATAATTATGGGAAATGCCTGTTATTATTCGGTTCAGAAGCTTTTATTATCCAGTCTGCTGTCAAAAAATCTGAAAGTTAGAATTTATAAAATAGTTATATTACCGGTTGTTCTTTATGGTTGTGAAACTTGGACTCTCACTTTGAGAGAGGAACATAGGTTAAGGGTGTTTGAGAATAAGGTGCTTAGGAAAATATTTGGGGCTAAAAGGGATGAAGTTACAGGAGAATGGAGAAAGTTACACAACACAGAACTGCACTCATTGTATTCTTCACCTGACACAATTATGAACATTAAATCCAGACGTTTGAGATGGGCAGGGCATGTAGCACGTATGGGCGAATCCAGAAATGCATATAGAGTGTTAGTTGGGAGGCCGGAGGGAAAAAGACCTTTGGGGAGGCCGAGACGTAGATGGGAAGATAATATTAAAATGGATTGAGAGAGGTGGGATATGATGATAGAGACTGGATTAATCTTGCACAGGATAAGGACCAATGGCGGGCTTATGTGAGGGCGACAATGAACCTCCGGGTTCCTTAAAAGCCAGTAAGTAAGTAATAAATAATAATAATAATAATAATAATAATAATAATAATAATAATAATAATAATAATAATGTCGCTCACCATTAGACCTATCTTATGTTCAACACTTCATATGATTTTGGAGTCCATGTGATTTCTTTTCTGATTACTGTAGCCTCTATGCCCCACATTCTTCTAATTTCTATGCCTAGAATCTTATACCGCTACATCATGAGTTTTAAGTTCTAGCGACCAAACTTTTCTTCACGCACAGCTATATCGATAATTGTGCGTGTCTTGTTGTTTTCTCACTAATGAGTGCGTTAATATTTCTTATTCTCGTGACTTAAAAATTTAGCTGAGATTATGAGAGACTTGTGCCATGTGTCCTTCTCGTCCTAACTTCATAATGGGGAAGGTTGCACCCGCGTCATGAGTCGCATAATAATAATCAACGCCTTTGATGAAGACGAAGCAAACGTCAGACCGCAGCTCGCTTGTAGGTGTGATGAGCGCTGCAGTTCATCCTGAAAACTGCTCAGTAAACAAATAACTGCAGTGTGCTACTGTAAACAGCTGCTGTGCTGTCAGTTTACATTTCTGACCACACAAGTCAGATGTTTGGCAGTACCAGCTCCATTTCATTGATCCCTTTCTTGCTAGTTGTGATATTGCAGCTCTGAGTATCCTAGCACTTGGTTAGGAACGTCTAGGAAAGAAGTAACATTGCTTTTTTTTTATTTTCTTTTTCTTGTTTTTTTCTATTCTATCTTCTTTTCTCTTCACTCTATTCTCTTCTAGAGTCTCATCTCTTTTTTCTTTCTCTCTTGACCACTCCCCTTTTCTCTTGCCTACTCTCTTTTTACTTTCTCTTTTTCTCTCGTCCACTCTCCTCGTCTACTCTCTTCCTCTTTTGTCCACTGTCTTTCTCTTTTGTCCACTCTCTCTCTCTCATCTACTGCCTTTCTCTCTCATCTACTGTCTTTCTCTCTCATCTACTGTCTTTCTCTCTCACCTACTGTCTTTCTCTCTTGCCTACTCTCTCTCTCTTTCCTACTCTCTCTGTGGTCCACTCAAATTCTCTATTGTCTACTCTTGTCCTCTCATGTCCACTCTCTTTCTGTTATGTCCACTCACTTTCTCTTATCTCAACTCTTTGTTGTCTATTCTCTCTATCCATTGTCTACTCTCTTTCTCCAATGTCCACTCTCTCTCTCTCTCTTGTCCAATCTCTTTTTGTCATGTTCACTCTCTATTTCTCATGTCCACTCTCTATTTCTCATGTCCACTCTCTATTTCTCATGTCCACTCTCTTTTTCTCATGTCCACTCTCTATTTCTCATGTCCACTCTCTTTTTCTTATGTCCACTCTCTTTTTCTCATGTCCACTCTCTTTTTCTCATGTCCACTCTCTATTTCTCATGTACACTCTCTATTTCTCATGTCCACTCTCTATTTCTCATGTCCACTCTCTATTTCTCATGTCCACTCTCTTTTTCTCATGTCCACTCTCTATTTCTCATGTCCACTCTCTATTTCTCATGTCCACTCTCTATTTCTCATGTCCACTCTCTATTTCTCATGTCCACTCTCTATTTCTCATGTCCACTCTCTTTTTCTCATGTCCACTCTCTATTTCTCATGTCCACTCTCTATTTCTCATGTCCACTCTCTATTTCTCATGTCCACTCTATTTCTCATGTCCACTCTCTGTTTCTCATGTCCACTCTCTATTTCTCATGTCCACTCTCTATTTCTCATGTCCACTCTCTATTTCTCATGTCCACTCTCTATTTCTCATGTCCACTCTCTATTTCTCATGTCCACTCTCTATTTCTCATGTCCACTCTCTTTTTCTCATGTCCACTCTCTATTTCTCATGTCCACTCTCTTTTTTCTCATGTCCACTCTCATTCTTTCTTATCTACACTCTCCCTTATTTAGTAAGTTTATTTTTCGATCACTCTCTCTCTCTCTTTCGTCTACACACTTTCTTGTCTACTCTCTTTTTCGCGTACTCTTTTTCTCTCCGTCTTCCTTCCTTGTCTACTCTCTTTCTGTCTTATGCACTCCCATTCTCTCTTTTTCCACTCCCTTCCTCTCTTGTCCACCCCTTCCTCTCTTGTTTAATCTCTTCCTCTCTTATTTCTCTCTCGTCCATTCTATTTCTACCTTTTTTATTCTATTTGTCTCTTGTCTACACTTTCTTTCTCATCCACTTTCCTTCTTGATTACTCTCTTTCTCGTCCACTTTCTTTCTCTCTTGTCTACTTTTTCCCTCGTTCACTATTTTCTCTCTTGTCTGTTCTCTTACTCTCTCGTTCATTATATTTCTATCTTGTCTACACTTTTTCTCTGTTGCTTACTTTTATTCTCTTCGTTACTTTTGCTTATTTTCTCTTTATCCCTCGTCTCTTCTCTTGTCTCTTTTTTCTCTCTTCCATTCCTTCCTGTCTCTCTTCTTTCTTCCATGTCTAATCTCTTTTTTCTCTCTTATGTCTTCATTCTTCCCACTTTTCTCTTCCTTCTTGTCTTTTCCCTCTTATCTGTTGTCTCTGTCTTCTTTCTTGTCTCTTCTCACTCTCCTCTTGTGTCTCCTCTTTCCTCTCCCGTGTCTCCACTCTTCTGTCTTCTTCTTTTGTCTCGCCTTTTATCTTCTTTCTTTGTTTCTTTTCTCTCTCCTCTCGTTTGTCTTCTTCTGTGGTCTTTTCTCTCTCTCGTCTCTTATCTGTTCTCTTTCCCGTCTCTCGCCTCTTGTCTCTTCTTTGTCGTCTCTTTCCTCTTCTCTCTCACCTCTTGTCTCTTCTCTCTCGTCTCTTCTCTCTTCTGTCTCGTCTCTTGTCTCTTCTGTCTCGTCTCTTATTTCTTCTCTGTCATCTGTCGTCTCTTATCTCTTCTCTGTCATCTGTCGTCTCTTGTCTCTTCTCCGTCGTCTCTTGTCTCTCCTCTGTCGTCTCTTGTCTCTTCTTTGTCGTCTCTTTCCTCTTCTCTCTCGTCTCTTCTCTCTTCTCTCTCGTCTTTTGTCTCTTCTGTCTCGTCTCTTGTCTCTTCTGTCCCGTCTCTTGTCTCTTCTGTCATCTGTCGTCTCTTGTCTCTTCTGTCATCTGTCGTCTCTTGTCTCTTCTATCATCTGTCGTCTCTTGTCTCTTCTGTCATCTGTCGTCTCTTGTCTCTTCTGTCATCTGTCGTCTCTTCTCTGTCATGTGTCGTCTCTTGTCTCTTCTCTGTCATCTGTCGTCTCTTGTCTCTTCTCTGTCATCTGTCGTCTCTTGTCTCTTCTCTGTCATCTGCCGTCTCTTGTCTCTTCTCTGTCATCTGTCGTCTCTTGTCTCTTCTCTGTCATCTGTCGTCTCTTATCTCTTCTCTGTCATCTGTCGTCTCTTGTCTCTTCTTCGTCGTCTCTTGTCTCTTCTTCGTCGTCTCTTGTCTCTCCTCTGTCGTCTCTTGTCTCTTCTTTGTCGTCTCTTTCCTCTTCTCTCTCGTCTCTTCTCTCTTCTCTCTCGTCTCTTGTCTCTTCTGTCTCGTCTCTTGTCTCCTCTGTCATCTGTCGTCTCTTGTCTCTTCTCTGTCATCTGTCGTCTCTTGTCTCTTCTCTGTCATCTGTCGTCTCTTGTCTCTTCTGTCATCTGTCGTCTCTTGTCTCTTCTATCATCTGTCGTCTCTTGTCTCTTCTGTCATCTGTCGTCTCTTGTCTCTTCTGTCATCTGTCGTCTCTTCTCTGTCATGTGTCGTCTCTTGTCTCTTCTCTGTCATCTGTCGTCTCTTGTCTCTTCTCTGTCATCTGCCGTCTCTTGTCTCTTCTCTGTCATCTGTCGTCTCTTGTCTCTTCTCTGTCATCTGTCGTCTCTTATCTCTTCTCTGTCATCTGTCGTCTCTTGTCTCTTCTTCGTCGTCTCTTGTCTCTTCTTCGTCGTCTCTTGTCTCTCCTCTGTCGTCTCTTGTCTCTTCTTTGTCGTCTCTTTCCTCTTCTCTCTCGTCTCTTCTCTCTTCTCTCTCGTCTCTTGTCTCTTCTGTCTCGTCTCTTGTCTCCTCTGTCATCTGTCGTCTCTTGTCTCTTCTCTGTCATCTGTCGTCTCTTGTCTCTTCTCTGTCATCTGTCGTCTCTTGTCTCTTCTCTGTCATCTGTCGTCTCTTGTCTCTTCTGTCATCTGTCGTCTCTTGTCTCTTCTCTGTCATCTGTCGTCTCTTGTCTCTTCTCTGCCATCTGTCTCTCTTGTCTCTTCTCTGCCATCTGTCTCTCTTGTCTCTTCTCTGTCATCTGTCGTCTCTTGTCTCTTCTCTGTCATCTGTCGTCTCTTCTCTGTCATCTGTCGTCTCTTGTCTCTTCTCTGTCATCTGTCGTCTCTTGTCTCTTCTCTGTCATCTGTCGTCTCTTGTCTCTTCTCTCTCGTCTCTTGTCTCTTCTCTCTCGTCTCTCGTTTCTTCTTATTCATTTGTTTTCCATTTATCTCTTCTCTCTAGTTTATTTCTTCTTCTATCGTCTTTCTTGTTTGTTCTTACTTATCTCGTCACTCATCTCTTCCTTTTTTTCCTCATCTACCTCTTTTCTTGTTACTACCTTTTCAGATAATAGGCCTTTAATTTTATTCGAAACAAGATACTCCAGTCGCTATGGAAGGAAATTAACGCTCATACCTTGGATGTTATTTGAAATCAATAGTCGGCGGTAAAGCACCTGTCACCAAAATATGTTTGAAGGTTGTTATAAATAACGTAGTTTTCAGGAGTGACTTGTTAATCACAGAGATAAAGTTGTCATACACCCATAAAGAAGAGAAAATAGACGTATTTTGAGAACCTATCCCAGAACGTCCTGTACTAGAAATCTCTTATAGGTAATTTCCTGACAATAAAGTTCTTGTCACTGCACTGCTGACAAGCTATCAGCTGAAATACAGTGCCTTGTCACTATTTTACACCCACACCTTTGACAGGTTTTCCCATCGTACTGTGACATGAGTGAAGTTCGATGTACGGGGGATCCCGGGAGCTCTTTTGGAGAAATGCTTCAAAGTGCCGTTCAGTGAATAAGGCCAGCAATGACTTAGCGTTTTCCTCAAGGAACTAGGAGTGGGAATATTTCTGTAATTAGCATTGTGTGTTTACTTCGAAACGTGTGGGCTCTTCCTGTAGCGGCAGTCCTAATGGAGGATAATCATCGGCACTCGGTAAAGGATAAGAGTTGTGTCCCCGCTCCTCAGTATTCAGGTCGCACGAGCCGAATGACCTAGCCTCGCATTCGGAAAGTCCGATGGTTCAGCATTGCGGACAAATACTCTGTGAACTGTTCAGTTCTTCAAAAAAGAACTTAATTTTCAGTTATTATCTATGTGCCTGCCGCCTTCACTCTGAAGCAAACTCCTTCGGTTTCACCGACTGTTGTTAAAATAATGCTAATAGGAAGTTAGATAATAATGATGATGATGATAATAATAATAATAATAATAATAATAATAATAATAATCCTTGCATGTTTCGAACCTAGGAGTCCGTTACGGTCTATATCCAACGTTTGAAGGATCGACCTAAGGATCTCTTGCCCGCTGGTTAGTATAGTAATTTAGAATATGACGAGGTGTTCTGGTACCGTTCATTCTTCTTAAATCAGATTTCCAATTTCTTCTATAATTAGTTTTGTATATAATCTATGATTGGGTCAATTTGTAGTTTTTTTTTTTTTTTTTTTTTTTTTTTTTTTTTTTTTTTTTTTTTTTTGTCAGAGTTTCTCTCCTGATATGTTCTGGAGCAGCCTGTTGTGCGTCTCATAGGCTAAATTTCATTTCTGCGGCGGTCAATCTTTGTATATCCACACTGCGGACTGTCCAGGCCTCGCTGTCATAACAAAGTATAGATCTGGCTAAAGTTTTGCAGATTCTTTGCTTGTGATTGGTTTAAAAATGTTATTAATAGTTTCCATTGCTCTACTGCAGCCGTGGCGAAAATGTAGTTGTGCGCCGAGCCACTGTGTAACCTGCAACGTGCATAGCACCTATGGAGGGAGTCGGACACCCGAAGGGAAAGTGAAGCGACTGTCTTGACCTATCAACGGATTTTCATTTTCCTTACGTCAAGCGCTTAAATATAATTTTATACAGTACAAGGCTACAAACTAATGTTTAGTACGTGTAACGAAGAAAGAAATGAACAATAAATGAACAATATCACAACCTAAAATTAACTGTCTTCAGAATGTCTCTGCGACAGAGTTTCAGAATCAGGAATTATGTCACTTACTGCCAGTTGTAGTTGATCACGAAGGTATTTGTCTGTCAGTCGTGATCTAAATTTGGGTTTTACTATTTTCATTGTTGAAAATAATTTTTCACAAACGTAAGTTGTAGCGAACATGGCTTCAACAGAGCAAGCGAAAGAACGAAGCTTCTGATATTTATTTTTTGGCATAGATTTGAAAGTTCAACATTTGTCAAGTCCTTACATCTAGCTTTCATTTGACATCACATAGTAAATCAGTGAGTTCAAATTGAAGATCTAACCGCATTATTCGTAAATCTGCTGAAAAAGGTTCGACGTACAGAGATGATGATGATGATATTATTATTATTATTATTATTATTATTATTACTATTATTACTATTATTACTTATTATTAACACCTAACTTTTAATGCTTCATGAGTAACATGTAGTATAATGCCGTTTTATGTTCTACAACCGTTTTCCTCGTAATACTCGTGAACAAATCATACATTTAATATTCTCATCATATTGACAGCAAAAAAATGCGTCCTCCCATCCTATTTGAAACTTTCGTTTTTTGTAGAGGTACATGGTTTCGAGAGAGACATATGCCACTCGCAGATCAGAGACAAATACAAATGGAACGGAGTTTGACTCCAGTGAGTGAGAGGGTGGGGGTTGGGGGAGGTTAGAAGCAAGAGAAATGCATAAATCTCACTACGAGCCACAACGTCTCGCGAGTCGCATTCTCGCCTCGGCTGCTCTACTGAATTTAATGATTTCTCTCTCCTCTCCTCTCCTCTCCTCTCCTCTCCTCTCCTCTCCTCTCCTCTCCTCTCCTCTCCTCTCCTCTCCTCTCCTCTCCTCTCAAAATCCGATAACCAAACAGCGTAAGTTGCAAGTTATGTATATAAAAATATGTATAATTATCTTATTTGAAATAAATTTTTAACGCCCTTTTTCGTTATTTTGAAATCTATATATAAATATGAATGTCATTTATCTTTCAGAACATAATAGGTATAAGAAAATTCGATTTCACTTCTTGACTTGAAGCCTTCTTGAAGCGCTTTATTTTTAAGTCCCGTGTCTCTTACATATGAGCCTTTCAGAGCAAAAGTGATGTAAGTCAAAATTGAGTAATGAGGTTTAAAGTAACAATTCTGTGTAATACAGCGCAAAGTAGCAATTAATACGTCCTTCGTGCTATCCACTGACTACTAATAGTTTAAATAAAATGAATATTAATTGCTACTTTGCGCTGTATTTTACAGAATGTTTGTCTTAACCCTAATTACCCATTTTTGACTTACACCACTTCTGCTCTGAACGGCTCATATATCACAATATTGTTGAGAAATAATTTCTCCCTTAAGTCTATAATCTTCCCAAATACGCGATCGGGATGCATGTAAATATGAGCGGGTCCAGAAAATTGTGAGATACCTTCTTAAAATGTTTGATTTCCCTACGGGACATGTTACAAGATCTTGTTTGCATTCCTCCGCTGACCCCGAACCGCTCCGATTGCAAGTTTTGGTAGGCGCGAGGCTGCAGGCTGCGCCCCGTGAGCCATGCTAATCTGTGGAAGTAGCACGCGCGCAGGTTCCGAGAACGCAGCCGCCCGCTCACTTGCTCTGCCGAAGTGGCACAGCAGGGAAATCACCCACTTTTGAAAGCGTTCTATCAAAGGAATGAGAGAACGCAGAGCAGAGAAGTCGAACGGGCCGATAGAATACGCAATAAAGATAATGATGGAAGAAGCATAACGTAATGACCACGAAAAGAGTTGAAGATGGTGAAGATTATGAAATGGGTGATAATGGAGAAGTCGGTGAATAGGTGACGATGGCAATGGTGTGAAGTAGGTGACAATGTGGAGAATTGTGAAGCAGATGACGATGAGGACGATTATGTAGTAAGTGATGATGTGGAGAATTGTGAAACAGGTGGTGATGGGAAAATTGTAAAATAGGTGACGATAGGGAGGATTGTGAAGCAGTTGACGATGGTCAGGATTATGATGCAGGTGACGATGGGAAGGATTGTGAAGCAGATGACGATGGGGAGGATTGTGATGCAGGTGACGATGGGGAAGATTGTGATTCAGGTGACGATAGGGAGGATTGTGAAGCAGGTGACGAGGGGAAGATTATGATGCAGGTGACGATAGGGAAGATTGTGAAGCAGGTGACGATGGGGAGGATTGTGAAGCAGGTGACGATGGGGAGCATTGTGAAGCAGGTGACGATGGGGGGATTGTGAAGCAGGTGGCGATGGGGGGATTGTGAAGCAGGTGGCGATGGGGGGATTATGATGCAGGTGACGATAGGGAGGATTGTGAAGCAGGTGACGATGGGGAGGATTGTGAAGCAGGTGACGATGGGGAGTATTGTGAAGCAGGTGGCGATGGGGGGATTGTGAAGCAGGTGGCGATGGGGGGATTGTGAAGCAGGTGACGATGGGGAGGATTGTGAAGCAGGTGACGATGGGGAGGATTGTGAAGCAGGTGGCGATGGGGGGATTGTGAAGCAGGTGACGATGGGGAGGATTGTGAAGCAGGTGACGATGGGGAGGATTGTGAAGCAGGTGACGATGGGGAGGAGTGTGAAGCAGGTGACGATGGGGAGGATTGTGAAGCAGGTGGCGATGGGGGGATTGTGAAGCAGGTGGCGATGGGGGGATTGTGAAGCAGGTGGCGATGGGGGGATTGTGAAGCAGGTGGCGATGGGGGGATTATGAAGCAGGTGACGATGGGGAGGATTGTGAAGCAGGTGGCGATGGGGGGATTGTGAAGCAGGTGGCGATGGGGGGATTGTGAAGCAGGTGACGATGGGGAGGATTGTGAAGCAGGTGACGATGGGGAGGATTGTGAAGCAGGTGGCGATGGGGGGATTGTGAAGCAGGTGACGATGGGGAGGATTGTGAAGCAGGTGACGATGGGGAGGATTGTGAAGCAGGTGGCGATGGGGGGATTGTGAAGCAGGTGACGATGGGGAGGATTGTGAAGCAGGTGGCGATGGGGAGGATTGTGAAGCAGGTGACGATGGGGAGGATTGTGAAGCAGGTGGCGATGGGGGGATTGTGAAGC
This sequence comes from Periplaneta americana, assembly GCF_040183065.1. Classification (NCBI taxonomy): domain Eukaryota; kingdom Metazoa; phylum Arthropoda; class Insecta; order Blattodea; family Blattidae; genus Periplaneta; species Periplaneta americana. The sequence continues at coordinate 39,629,562 of NC_091119.1, read as the reverse complement.
AGGTGGCGATGGGGGGATTGTGAAGCAGGTGACGATAGGGAGGATTGTGAAGCAGGTGGCGATGGGGGGATTGTGAAGCAGGTGGCGATGGGGGGATTGTGAAGCAGGTGACGATGGGGAGGATTGTGAAGCAGGTGACGATGGGGAGGATTGTGAAGCAGGTGGCGATGGGGGGATTGTGAAGCAGGTGACGATGGGGAGGATTGTGAAGCAGGTGACGATGGGGAGGATTGTGAAGCAGGTGACGATGGGGAGGAGTGTGAAGCAGGTGACGATGGGGAGGATTGTGAAGCAGGTGGCGATGGGGGGATTGTGAAGCAGGTGGCGATGGGGGGATTGTGAAGCAGGTGGCGATGGGGAGGATTGTGAAGCAGGTGGCGATGGGGAGGATTGTGAAGCAGGTGACGATGGGGAGGATTGTGAAGCAGGTGGCGATGGGGAGGATTGTGAAGCAGGTGGCGATGGGGGGATTGTGAAGCAGGTGACGATGGGGAGGATTGTGAAGCAGGTGGCGATGGGGGGATTGTGAAGCAGGTGGCGATGGGGGGATTGTGAAGCAGGTGACGATGGGGAGGATTGTGAAGCAGGTGGCGATGGGGGGGTTGTGAAGCAGGTGGCGATGGGGGGATTGTGAAGCAGGTGACGATGGGGAGGATTGTGAAGCAGGTGGCGATGGGGAGGATTGTGATGCAGGTGACGATGGGGAAGATTGTGATTCAGGTGACGATAGGGAGGATTGTGAAGCAGGTGACGAGGGGGAGGATTGTGAAGCAGGTGACGATGGGGAGGATTGTGAAGCAGGTGACGATGGGGAGGATTGTGAAGCAGGTGGCGATGGGGGGATTGTGAAGCAGGTGACGATGGGGAGGATTGTGAAGCAGGTGACGATGGGGAGGATTGTGAAGCAGGTGACGATGGGGAGGAGTGTGAAGCAGGTGACGATGGGGAGGATTGTGAAGCAGGTGGCGATGGGGGGATTGTGAAGCAGGTGGCGATGGGGGGATTGTGAAGCAGGTGGCGATGGGGGGATTGTGAAGCAGGTGGCGATGGGGGGATTATGAAGCAGGTGACGATGGGGAGGATTGTGAAGCAGGTGGCGATGGGGGGATTGTGAAGCAGGTGGCGATGGGGGGATTGTGAAGCAGGTGACGATGGGGAGGATTGTGAAGCAGGTGACGATGGGGAGGATTGTGAAGCAGGTGACGATGGGGAGGATTGTGAAGCAGGTGGCGATGGGGGGGTTGTGAAGCAGGTGGCGATGGGGGGATTGTGAAGCAGGTGACGATGGGGAGGATTGTGAAGCAGGTGGCGATGGGGAGGATTGTGATGCAGGTGACGATGGGGAAGATTGTGATTCAGGTGACGATAGGGAGGATTGTGAAGCAGGTGACGATGGGGAGGATTGTGAAGCAGGTGACGATGGGGAGGATTGTGAAGCAGGTGACGATGGGGAGGATTGTGAAGCAGGTGGCGATGGGGGGATTGTGAAGCAGGTGACGATGGGGAGGATTGTGAAGCAGGTGACGATGGGGAGGATTGTGAAGCAGGTGACGATGGGGAGGAGTGTGAAGCAGGTGACGATGGGGAGGATTGTGAAGCAGGTGGCGATGGGGGGATTGTGAAGCAGGTGGCGATGGGGGGATTGTGAAGCAGGTGGCGATGGGGGGATTGTGAAGCAGGTGGCGATGGGGGGATTATGAAGCAGGTGACGATGGGGAGGATTGTGAAGCAGGTGGCGATGGGGGGATTGTGAAGCAGGTGGCGATATAGGGATTGTGAAGCAGGTGACGATGGGGAGGATTGTGAAGCAGGTGACGATGGGGAGGATTGTGAAGCAGGTGGCGATGGGGGGATTGTGAAGCAGGTGACGATGGGGAGGATTGTGAAGCAGGTGACGATGGGGAGGATTGTGAAGCAGGTGACGATGGGGAGGATTGTGAAGCAGGTGGCGATGGGGGGATTGTGAAGCAGGTGACGATGGGGAGGATTGTGAAGCAGGTGGCGATGGGGAGGATTGTGAAGCAGGTGACGATGGGGAGGATTGTGAAGCAGGTGGCGATGGGGGGATTGTGAAGCAGGTGGCGATGGGGTGATTATGATGCAGGTGACGATAGGGAGGATTGTGAAGCAGGTGGCGATGGGGGGATTGTGAAGCAGGTGGCGATGGGGGGATTGTGAAGCAGGTGACGATGGGGAGGATTGTGAAGCAGGTGACGATGGGGAGGATTGTGAAGCAGGTGGCGATGGGGGGATTGTGAAGCAGGTGACGATGGGGAGGATTGTGAAGCAGGTGACGATGGGGAGGATTGTGAAGCAGGTGACGATGGGGAGGAGTGTGAAGCAGGTGACGATGGGGAGGATTGTGAAGCAGGTGGCGATGGGGGGATTGTGAAGCAGGTGGCGATGGGGGGATTGTGAAGCAGGTGGCGATGGGGAGGATTGTGAAGCAGGTGGCGATGGGGAGGATTGTGAAGCAGGTGACGATGGGGAGGATTGTGAAGCAGGTGGCGATGGGGGGATTGTGAAGCAGGTGACGATGGGGAGGATTGTGAAGCAGGTGGCGATGGGGGGATTGTGAAGCAGGTGGCGATGGGGGGATTGTGAAGCAGGTGACGATGGGGAGGATTGTGAAGCAGGTGGCGATGGGGGGGTTGTGAAGCAGGTGGCGATGGGGGGATTGTGAAGCAGGTGGCGATGGGGGATTGTGAAGTAGATAGTGATGGAAATGATTGTAAACTAGGTGGCGATACTGATACAGAAAGTTTATTTCGTCGAAAAGATTGTAAATAAAGAAATAGCTTACAGACCGTTTATCTCCTGAAACAAACTTGCGCGTGAGAGGAAGTAGAAAGTGAACTGAGCGCTTCCACTTGCAGCTAGTTAGCAAACAAATTCCCCACTCTAGGTTCTTACTATGAACTATGGCGCACGAATGCGTTAACGAGATAACGAATGGCTTGTGTTTTGCTATTTTTTTGTAATAGGAGTGTGACGTTAGTTTTACACATCTCGCGGTATATCTTAAGCAATTGGTGTCATCAATAGACGTTAGAATTAAAGTAACGGCGGGAGCTCAACGCCTCTGTGGCTGAATAGTCGGATTTCCAGCCTGTCACGCAGGCGGTCCGGATTCGTGTCCCGATCAGATCTGGGATTTTTCATTGTAAAATCTATAGTGACACTTGTGGCGGACAAGGTTGCAGTTGCGATTTTTCTCGAGGTTCTCCCGTTTCCCCCATATTAGGCATCTACATCAATCCGTCAAAATTTCGTTTTCGTAACTGGATTTCTCTATCTATTGTAGTTCCCCAAATTCATCACGATGCTAAGTGGGTACCGGTCCCTTACACTGGCCAAAATTTCATGAGAAAATTCATTCCCCATGAGGACTCGAAGTAGATCTCATTCCGTAACGACGCTGCTTCGCCAGACTCTTGTGGTACTGTCAGCTTATAATAATAATGATAATAATAATAATAATAATAATAATAATAATAATGACAATAACATGGCATTTAGTACGTACACTACTCACGGTATGTCTTGAGCGATAGCGACCGTTACATTGTAAGTGGGTGATAAAAACTGCGCTTACATTACACTAATTTCTACACTCCTCCTACAACACATCTATTGTATCAGATTAGGCCTAGACATATGATACATTTTTTTTACACCGCCGTTTAAGGACTCATGTTCTTACCTACATTTTAATATCAATTGACGTCACCCATCGTTCAAGATATTCCGCAGACGCGTATAATATCTCACGACACCTGCAAGTCCGTGTCCATCACTGTGCCTGCCCAACGGGTCGCAGAAATGTGCCATTACGATGCGTAGGAACGCTCCTTCTCTTTGTCTCCAGATGTCCCGTTATCGGATATTTGCTCCTCCTGGTGGTACACACAGACTCGGAGAAAAAATTTACAACGTCTCGACTTCAGAAATCATCATGTGAATAACTATTCTCATCTTCGTTTTCTTATATTAAGAGTAGGGTAAACATTGGTAATTTCGTGGCAGTTGTTATTTCGTGATACTTTTTCTTTGCTCTTTTGTGAACTAACCAATGGTGTTACGCGATTCAAATTTCCGCCAAGGGATTGCATATATTGTTCAGTTTCCAGAAACATACAGCTACGCTTTGTGTGACTATTGTAGCTGCTTCAGTGAGCTTTTATGTTTGGAGAGAGCAAGTTAGCATCGACTTCTCAGGCGTACAAACTTTGTGGATGTTTGTAATTACATTACAGGCTTATTACTAAAGATAAGCATATGATTACAAAGATTTATTGTATCTTCATGAAATTTTAGGAAATGTTTTTGGAATTTTAGATACAGCTGTAGTCGCCATATAGGCTTAAAAGATAGAAATCTTAGCTGTTTGAGGCGAAATTTTTTTGAGCATTAAGCGTTACATTTTATACTATTTTAAAAATTGTATTACAATGCGAATTTTAGAAATCTGAAGATGAGATGTGATGACAAAAAAGAAAAGGGAGACGCAATGAGTTCAGTGTAGCTTCTGTTTGATTTCTTATGATAAGTGCCAATGATAAGTGCTATATGACTTACTTGCAAGAATTGTGACAGAAGATGAAACATGGCTCCACCATTTTGGATCGGAGACAGAGGCAGACAATGGAGTGGCATCATGCAAATTCACCAAAGAAATAGAAATTCAAAAGTGCACCTTCGGCAGGAAAAGTTATGACTACTGTGTTTTTCGATTCAGAAGGACTCTTGCTTGTGGACATCATGCCACACGGAACCACCATTAATTCTGAAGCGTATGTTGCAACTCTCAAGAAACTTCAAGCTCGACTGAGTCGTGTTCGACGACATCGGGAGAAGCAGGATGTTCTGCTATTGCACGACAACGCACAGCCATATGTCAGTCACAAGACCACAGACCAGATCAGAAAATTCGGATAGACAACACTGAAACATCCGCCTTACAGCCCTGAACTGGCACCGTGCGATTACCATCTCTTTGGTAAACTGAAGGATCCCTTCACGGAACGAGGTTAGAAGATGACTCCCTTGTGCACGCTGCTAAAGAGTGGCTCAGACGTGTTGGTCCAGACTTTTACCGTGCTTGTCTACAGGCCCTCGTTCCCAGGTTACGTAAGGCAGCTGAAAGGGACGGGGATCATGTGGAAAAGTGACATCTTTTTCCTAAAGGATGCATCTACATTCTGTGAAAATAACAAAGGTGTCGTAACAAAATATAATTTTTAAACAAATGTTATGCATTACTTTTGGAGTTACCCTAGTAATATAGGCTATAGTAAAGTCCGTAATAAAAGTGTTCACCCCTTCAGGGCAAAGAAGATCAATTTCAATTTCAATTTTTACTTTGATTTCATTCTTATTATGTGTTGATATGTATTTCTATGTTTTCTTGCTATGAATATTAGACGGAATTAGACGGAAGTCTTGTAACAATAAATGAGAATTTCATTTAACTTTAACAAATTTTTCCACAATTCTTCTACCTCTCACGAATTTATCAATGTAATATCACGAAATTACCAAGGTTATCACGAAATAACCAACCTTTTAGCTTAAGTTGTAAAAGTGGTTTTTGGCACGTGTTCAAGAACGTGTCCAATCTTTTATGTCTCCAGATTTGTACAGCAACTTATCGTCTTTTAGATGAAAAAATCGGAATAAGGATATATTTACACATTTGCATTTTAAATTAATTTTCATGCAATTATCACGAAATTACCTATGTTTACCCTACAATACGGTATTATAGGATGGGGTAGTGCTTATAGTACCTCCCTCATGCCAATAACTCTGCTACAGAAAAGAATAATAAAAATACGCGTTAATAAACCTCTTGATTATCCTTCAGAGCTGCTGTATTCAGAATTTAAAGTATTTGACTTCCATCAAATTTATAACAATGTATTACTGAATTTCGTATATAAAAACCGAAACATATTTAATTTATATTCACATAAATATGAAACCAAAAGATCAGACAACATATCCTTGACAGTTCCTAAATGTACTACAATTGTAGCATATAATCATAGTAGCAATTTCGGTCCAAGGCTTTATAACAGTGGTCGTCAGCACTCGCTGAAATGTGCAAAGAGCACGCGGTGCTGTCCCGTGTGCACTGTCGTGCAACAGAGAGAGATAGAGAGCATACCCGCTAGCAGCTACGGAGTGGACCCTAGTGCGCTGCGTTTTCAGCGGGTAAGAGAGACTAGCCCCAGCGTGCTCTGTGCTGACGACCCCTGCTTTATAACATGATAATAGATAAATTCCCAAACATACAATTTGCTAATGCTCTTTATTTCAAAAAATCTATTAAAAATTGCTGTTAACAGAGAAAATTTAAAGTTCAATAATTATGATGTGTTTCTTCTTCTTCTTCTTTTCTTTTATTACTTTTTACTCTGTTATTTAATAAAATATCTTAACATTAACATTATGTGGAATGTCCCCTGAGCACGAGTATGTAACTTATTCTTTCTGAGGTTGCTAGAGAGTTCTTGTATAAAAAAATCAATATGTATCATTCTTCTGACAAAGCATTATTATTATTATTATTATTATTATTATTATTATTATTATTATTATTATTATTATTATTATTATTATTCAAAAATTGAAAAAAATGAAAAAAAAAATATTATTGTTGTTTAGTCAACTGTCCGAAGACAGGTCTGAACCTCACAAGTGATACCAAGAAGGTATCACTTATGAGACGACTAGGCCAGGAGATAATGAGGTAGGGTGGCCAGTTGCTTTCCCCTCCATTGCATACATTGCCGACTAGCTACGTTACGTGTTACACTAGTCATCCACACCTATGGAGTAACAGTCAGCGCGTCTGGCCGCGAAACCAGGTGGCACGGGTTCGAATCTCGGTGGGGGCAAGTTACCTGGTTGAGGTTTTTTTCAGGGCTTTCCCTCTACCCATTATGAGAAAATGCTGGGTAACTATCGGTGCTGGACCCCGGACTCATTTCACCGGCATTATCACCTTCATATCATTCAGACGCTAAATAACCTGAGATGTTGATATAGCGTCGTAAAATAACCCAATAAAAATAACAGTAGTCAGACTTCAGATGCATACAAACAATTGTTCTTCCTCTGACACTTATCGTCAATTATTATTATTATTATTATTATTATTATTATTATTATTATTATTATTATTATTATTATTATTCTTTTTCCACGCCCGATTCTCTTTTAATGCTATACTATACATTGGTGCGATCAAAACTCGAATATGCATCCGTAGTTTGGAACTCGATTACAACTATTGACTCGGCTAAATTATAAAATATACAAAGAAAATTTATAACCTTATGTTCATTCAGATTTCTGCCCATTAATTCCGGGTATAGTTATGAGAGAAAATGTGAATATTTTAATTGCCACAATCTATATGCTACACGCCATGAGCTAGATTATCTGTGCTTTTGTAAAGTCCTCAAAGGTGATATATCCTGTGACTCTTTCTTAATCAATATTACGTTACGTATTCCAACAAAAGATATGAGAGCCCACAAACTTTTCTACATTAGAAATTCGAAATTTCTTTCACCAGTCTCCAGATGCAATAAAAATGACAACATGCATGGCTGCGAATTCGATCCCTTCAATGTATAGACTTAGTTTGCTCTTGGCAACGATTTATCATTTATATATTCTTTTAGGCATTATACTTAATTATCATTGTCTCATAGTATTCTTAGTTATCCATTCATCTTCATTATTGTAATTAATTGTAATTATATTTATGTGTAATAATTATTTTTGTTTTATGTTTTTGTTATATTTGTGCTGAACTGTAATTGGCCACTGGCTGTTGTACAGCACATTAAATAAATAAATAAATAAATATAAATATAAATAAATTTATTATTATTATTATTATTATTATTGTTGTTATTTAATCAACTGTCCGAAGACAGTTCTGAACCTCACAAGTGATACCAAGAAGGCCAGGAGATAATGGGGTAGGGTGGCGAGTGCATTTCCCCCTTCCATTGCATACATCGCCGACTAGCTACATATTACAGTAGTCAGACTTCAGATGTATACAAACAATTATTTTCCTCTGACACATGTCGTCAATTATTATTATTATTATTATTATTATTATTATTATTATTATTATTAACACAATTATCATTATCATCAAGAAATATGAAATTTTGTTTAACACAAGAAGATGGCGTTTGTTACAGAATCCAAACGCACATAACTACACGACTGACTTCTCTCCACTGTCTATCAAACTATCTTTTATGTTGGCCAAGATCTGCTGTGCACTTAAGTCACTTATCAGATGCGCGCTGCAGGCTGGCCGGCGGCCAACATGCTGACTTGCATCAGCAGTGCAGTTCATTGATCAAGCGATGGTCACTTGCCAAATATTTGTCGCTTAATTTAGTACCACCCGTGTGGTCTCCAAGCTGGGATAACTCACAGAGCTGCGTGACTATCTGAACTTGTAATGTAATTCATTAACAACTTTCAAAAATGCTCGAGAAGAGGTCGCGGTAGAGTGATACAGGTTGCAGAAAACACACTCTAGTCTGTAGATTTAGACGGGCATTTTTATAAACTGTAATACAATATCGTAATTGACTCTATATTTGCCAATGCATGCGACCAAAACGATAGATTTCAAGGATAATCAATTTTTTTATGAGAGTGTAAAGCTAGAGCTTCTTTCCTTATACATATTATCCTCTCTCTCTCCATTAGACGCCTACATTCAAAATTTATCTGCTATTAATTGCCAACTTCAAAATTTCATACTGATAGTGATGATTCTCACGCGATTATTGCAGCATACCCAAAAAGTTTATACACAACATATACGATATATATTGTAATATCTTATCTTATAATAATTATGATATATTATATTATATTATATTATATTATATTATATTATATTATATTATATTATATTATATTATATTATATTATATTATATTATATTATACAATACTTCAATTATTCTTCAACACAGGAAAGTTTCTTCAAAACATGTGACTGGTTCTCAGTCAATAAATTAGTATTAAATTGTAACAAAAGTGACATAATTCAATTTAAATCCAGTCCAAATTCAGCCTCGCAAATTTCAAGCGCAATAATTACAACAATAACAAAGATGTTTATTGCAAGCAAAAATTACATACAATAACAAAGACTTTACAATACTACTGTAATACTCGTATATGAATATTCTTCAATATTCGAAATTGATTACCAATCTCATAGTAAAATAGCCTACATATTACAATTTATTGTATAAATACAATGTACCTGGGTCACACCCGAGAAAGCAAGATGCTTGAGGTCGGGTGTGACCAAGAATGAAAATTAACAGTAGGTTCCTATTAGAAACAACAATAACAAAATTTCTTGGCTTAAAAATCAATAATGTGTTAAATTGAAAAAAATCATATTAAAGACATTACCCCCAAACTAAATTCAGCATGCTTTGCTATTAGATCTACTTAAAAGATAGTAAATATCAACAATATATAATATACTTTGCATACTTCCACTCGGAAATGAGTTTTGGAATAATATTCTGCGGAAATTTCACAGATAGTAACAGTATATTCCCACTACAAAAAAAAGAGTAATTAGAATAATAGTAGGTGCCAAATCAAATGGGATTTTTACTTGAAGCAAATAAAGAGATAGATTTGGAAGTAAATTCCGAAAAGACAAAGTGTATGATTATGTCTCCTGACCAGAATATTGTACGAAATAGAAATATAAAAATTGCAAATTTATCCTTTAAAGAGATGGAAAAATTCAAATATCTTGGAGCAACAGTAAAAAAAATATAAACGACATTCAGGAGGAAATTAAACGAAGAATAAATATGGGAAATGCCCGTTATTGCCCGGTTGAGAAGCTTTTATCATCCAGTCTGCTGTCAAAAAATCTGAAAGTTGGAATTTATAAAACAGTTATATTATCGGTTGTTTTTTATGGTTGTGAAACTTGGACTCTCACTTTGAGAGAGGAACATAGGTTAAGGGTGTTTGAGAATAAGGTTCTTAGGAAAATATTTGGGGATGAAGCTACAGGAGAATGGGGAAAGTTACACAACACAGAACTGCACGCATTGTATTCTTCACCTGACATAATTAGGAACATTAAATCCAAATCGAAAATTACCAGAAAAATTTCGGCTACAGATTTATTATTAGTATAGATTGACACGTTGATTTTGTCAGGGATGCTGGAAACCAAAGTTTGACACTTCCTTTGAATATATCAGCATCATTTGGCCAGTTATCAGACAGTGCTTAAATGAGTCCATGTTTTGTTGTAAGCCTCTTTTTGTTCACTTTCTTCTTCAGTATAGATCACAGACTTTCAATTTCGTTCATGTCCGGTCTTCTTGCAGGCCATGGGAGAATATCTTCTGCAGTACTATATAATTAAAACACCAGTAGTACCAACATAGCCATAAAAATACACTTAACCATTGGAAAAATATACTACAAGATGTATACAATCATATTTACAACAATAGAGACCCTGTGAATTATACTGGTAGTTGATATGACGAATTATATTATATTTCCAAGAAAACGTTTTAGTCTAATAATTTGTCCACGTCTGTACTATTTCAGAACTAAAAGTTACATTTGTTCAGATGAAATTTATGCACATTTAAAGGACAAAACTAAAATTCTTTTAACCTTGCATTATCGTAAGATACTGCTCTCTTATATTAACTGAGCATATTGGAAATTAATTCAGTAGGTTTCCCAAAACACGATATAAAATATTTCATATCAAATAATTTTTTTCCGAACAGGAAACAATAATGTATTAAACATTTTTGTTTTAGAAATATCTAAAAAAATAACTCCTTGAAATTAATGATATTACTTACCGTTCATCCTGTATACATTGCATTGTATATTGCAGCCGTGGCGAAAACGTAATCGTGCGCCGAGCCACTGTGTAACGTGCATAGCACCTATGGACGGAGGCGGACACCCGAAGGGGAAGTGAAGCAACTATCTGATTTATTAACGGATTTTCATTTTCCTTACGTCAAGCTCTAAAATATAATGTTATAGAGTATAAGGTTACAAACTAATGTTTAGTACGTGTAACGAAGAAAGAAACGAACAAGAAAACATAGGACACATTATCACAACCTAAATTTAACTGTCTTCAGAATGTCTCTGCGACAGTTTCAAAATCAGGAATTATGTCACTTACTGCCAGTCGTAGTTGATCACGAAGGTATTTGTCTGTCAGTCGTGATCTAAATTTGGTTTTTACTATTTTAATTGTTGAAAATAATTTTTCACAAACGTAAGTTGTAGCGAACATGGCTTCAACAGAGCAAGCGAAAGAACGAAGCTTCTGATATTTATTTTTTGGCAAAGATTTGAAAAGTTCAACATTTGTCAAGTCCTTACATCTAGCTTTCATTGTAAAATTAGGGCTGCATTGTAAATCTGTGAGTTTAAATTGAAGAACTAACCGCATTATTCGTACATCTGCTGAAAAAGGATCGAAATAATAATAATAATAATAATAATAATAATAATAATAATAATAATAATAATAATAATAATAATAATAATAATATCATTTAACCTTTTAATGTTTCATGAGTAACATGTATAACGCCGTTTTATGTTATACAACAGTTTTCCTCGTAATACTTGTGAACAAATCATACATTTAATATTCTCACCATATTGGCAGCAAAAAATGCGTCCTCCCATCCTACTTGAAACTTTCGTTTTTGTAGAGATACATGGTTTCGAGAGAGACATTGCGACGATACGCCACTCGCAGGTCAGAGACAAATACAAATGGAACGGAGTTTGACTCCAGTGAGTGAGAGGGTGGGAGTTGGGGGAATCTGGAAACAAGAGAAATGCACAGCTATCATTGCGAGCCACAATGTGCTCGTGAGTCGCATTTTCGTCACGCCTGGTATATTGTATTGTGTATTGTAAATTGTATTGAATTTTATGTTGTATTGTATTCTTTATTGTATTGTATTACATATTGAGTTATATTGTATTCCATATTGAATTATATTGTATTATATATTATATTGTATTGTATTGTATTGTATCATATCGTATCTTATTATATTATATCTTGCATATCATATAGGTCTATTAGCTAAATTACATTAGATTGTACTGTATTGCATAATATTATATTTCTACTCGTCATTCCATCACCTCACCGAAGCAGAAAAACCTTGCAATAGAAACCCCGCTGAATGAATACTAAGTTCTGTGCAATTAACAAGGAGTGATTCGTATAGCAAGTTATCCTCGTGGAGTTAGGATTTCTCTGAAAGCTGATGGAACTCGCGATAACCGTGAAGGAGTTCTCGAGCCTTGGCCTGGTTACTGCAACTGATTGAGCATTCATCGCGGTCCTTTTCCGCTTCCGATCCGCCGATTCTAATTCTGTGAAGCGATTTTCACCTGTCACCCATCTGACGTACGCTAATTCTCGATTTCTTTTTTCTTTTTCCAGATTTACATAATCTTCACCGAGCTCTGAAGCCTTCACATCAACAGCGACATGCAGCAGTATGTGAGTACAACGCCAGTATTGAATGCATGGCTATTTTTCCAGAATGTATTTCGTTTAATTATTTATAATCGTATCCTAGTCCATGTTTTCTAGACTAGGGATTACCGTTAGTCTGTTTTTTTTTACCTTCCGATATACACTGACTGATAAAACACACCAATACCTTTAACATTTTAAAGTATTCTTTATAAACTTTGTAGAAAAGCGCAAATAATTTAATAGCCGACTTATTTACTGTTCTTAGATTACGAGAAGGCGTATGACAGAGTCTTACGACAAAAACTATGGAACATCTTGAATATAATTTACCCCCCAAATTTGGTAAATGCTATTAAATCACTATATGATTCAACCAGTATTATGTTTACAAAAATGGAAAGCCCCCCGTGGTAAATCTTGGCTTAAGACGAGGATGTGGGTTATCAACCTTGCTGTTTGATTTATACGTCAATAAAATACTACAAGACTGGCAACTGACGAGTCCGAATGGCATATATTTGGGCAATAATATTTATGTATCCTGTACCGATAACATTTTTATTATGAAACAAATTATAGAGAAACACCGAGAATATAATAAAGAAACTTACCTATTGTTTACAGACTACATGAAAGCTTTTGATCCCATAGATCAGTGATGTCAAAGCAAGCGCATTTTTCTGACCTTGAAGTCGTGCGCGGGCAGCAAGCGCTAGGTATGGAAAGAGGAAGGGTTCTCTATATGAATAAGCAACCTGTTGGATTAAGAAAACTGTGGTGCACAAACTTCAAACGGAACGTGAAATTTTATGTCGTTATTTTTATATGGCTTCTTTCTGTTTAATATTATCTATATTGTCTGTAAAACAAAAGTACTAACACTGATTTCTTAATATTGCATTTGTGTTTTAAATCTTAATAACATAATAGAGAGTTAAGAAGGAATATTCACTTAAATTCCATAATAGTATAATATTATACTGTATTAAGTGGATGAAACAACACATTCATAAAGGAAGTGATATATTCCAAAGAAAGAGACTGAGTATGACATGATAAGTTGGAATTTATATTGATGGTATATTTAACCTTACAAAAGTAATCTATAAATAATCAAAACAATATTACTGTACAAAGCAAAGTTACCTAGGTACTGTATCTGTTTTAAGTGTAACTAATATTACATAACAAAACTCTTATCGCATTATGCTTTCAAGGTGATATTTGTAAGCAACTTCCTATCATCAGAATATTAAATTATTTTCTCGAAATCTGCTGAAGCTATAGAGCTGACATTTTTACAACACATGGGCACGTATCTTTTGCTTATGATGTAACAGTAGTTGCTTTGTTAATTCATTTCCTTACAAACAATTTCCATGCGAATATTTTCAAAATTTTCAATACACTATCTTCAGTAATACGTATATACGGTATATTAGATTTACGAAAACATTCTGTAAGGCTACTAAATAAATAGGCCTATACCTGAAAATTTCACGTTTCTATACGATAAGTTGAGGAAATATTTCTTTTGAATAAAAAAATCAAACTTGTGAAAAATGAGCATTAAAATTAAAACTTACATTCTTATAATGCACTTATATTTCTCAGGCGAATCTAAAAATTAACATGGATACAGTTTTAATAAGTTCTCTTCCCTTTATCTATTGAATCAGTGCTGGCCATCCCTGAATATAGCTCGACCAAGCGGCATATATACCACCTCTTTCGTCTGTCTCTTTCCTTTCCGCTGTAAAGCGCTCAGGCTCTCCTGGGCTCTAAAGCGCGCGCTTGCTCCTGTGGGCATCAATTGACATGCCTGCTATAGATAGAAACATTCTCCTGAAAATACTTGAACACAAAGGGATACCTAATCATCTGCTGAAAGAAATTAAGAGCATGTATAATGGATCAAAGATATGTATAACTGGAGATGAAAATAACAAAGAATTGGTTGATCAAGGATTACGACATGGATGCAGTTTATCCCCTATTCTCTTTAATCTGTATATAGACGAAGCTCTAAAAGAGTGGAAAATTAAATTAAATAATTATGGTTTTGACATAAGGAGAAAAAGTATAATGCCTATATTACATGCGGATGACCAAGTAATCATAGCCAATAATCATAATAATTTATAGAAAGCGGTTCATGAACTTAAAAAAATAGTTTAAACATATAATTTAAAAATGTTGACATCAAAAACTAAAGTAATGGCATTCAAAGGTATCAATCCTGTAAGATCCAAGATAGTCATTAATAACACTCCTATTGAACAGATTCACCGCTTCACTTTCTTGGGATGTGATATATCTTACCATGGTGAAATTGACATTAACGGAAAAATAGTCAAATTTAACAAAATGAACAGCACAATTAGAAGAATACTTAAACGAAAAGTAAGGAAGGAAACTGTACTTACTTACTTATTGGCTTTTAAGGAACCCGGAGGTTCATTGTCGCCCTCACATAAGCCCGCCATTGGTCCCTATCCTGAGCAAGATTAATCCAGTCTCTATCATCATATCCCACCTCCCTCAAATCCATTTTAATATTATCTTCCCATCTACGTCTCGGCCTCCCTAAAGGTCTTTTTCCCCCTCCGGCCTCCCAACTAACCCTCTATATGCATTTCTGGATTCGCCCACACGTACTACATGCCCTGCCCATCTCAAACGTTTGGATTTCATGTTCCTAATTATGTCAGGTGAAGAATACAATGAGTGCAGTTCTGCGTTGTGTAACTTTCTCCATTCTCCTGTAACTTCATCCCTCTTAGCCCCAAATATTTTCCTAAGCACCTTATTCTCAAACACCTTTGATCTCTGTTCCTCTCTCAAAGTGAGAGTCCAAGTTTCACAACCATACAGAACAACCGGTAATATAACTGTTTTATAAATTCTAACTTTCAGATTTTTTGACAGCAGACTAGATGACAGAAGCTTTTCAACCGAATAATAACAGACATTTCCCATATTTATTCTGAGTTTATATTTGTTACTGATGCTGCAAAATATTTGAATTTTTCCAACTCTTCGAAGGATAAATCTCTAATTTTTATGTTTCCATTTCGTGCAATATTCTTATTACGAGACATAGTCATATACATTGTCTTTTCGGAATTTACTTCCAAACCTATCGCTTTACTTGCTTTAAAAAATTTCAGTATTTTCCCTAATCGTTTGTGGATTTTCTCCTATTATTATTATTACTATTATTATTATTATTATTATTATTATATTATTATTATTATTATTATTTTATTATTATTATTATTTTATTATTATTATATTATTATTATTACTATTATTACTATTATTTTTACTTACAAATTGCTTTTTAAGGGATCAGCAGGTTCATTGACGTCCTCACATAAGCCCGCCATCGGTCCCTATCCCGTGCAAGATTAATCCAATCTCTATATTCCTTTGCTGTGGTCGTGCTAAAGAATCAGTCCCATACCGAGGCTTATTGTACGGTTTCGTAACAAGTTGTTTCTTATTGTGATTGGTTGTTAGTCCTTCGCCCAACCCCCAAGCTGGAGGACCACCCCTTATCGACTGTCCACGACTGTTTATTCAATATATTCGCAGCTACCCTCCATATCTGGAGGCCGTCTCCTCTATCCGCAACCTGAGGACGCGCCATGCCGTTGTGATAGGGACCCGCAATACATGGATTATTATTATTATTATTATTATTATTATTATTATTATTATTATTATTATTATCTTGTGGTTGTTCTCGTTCTCTCCTATGTAGTTCAAGCATTACCTGTAACATAGTGGAAAGCTATGAAGATAATACAGGTAAAATGCAAAAAGATCAGTTCTTACGGAAAAAAATCCTACTGGGATTCAAAACTAGAACCACTGTATTTGTATCCACAGTAATAGTGGAGAACTTACTTAATGTATAGAAGAGAATCTGGAAATCCTTAGTTTAATATCTCGATGTGACTTTGATAAACTTGAAATATCGCCAAAGAATCCCAGAAGAACCCTCACTTACAGAATTGTTTGCACTGGAAGAATGTCACTTGAACTACTCTTGCTTGAATATATTTAATTCCTTAAAAGACGAGGAAATCTGAAACGTCGATCTCCAGTAAGTACTTTGGGAGAAGTTATGAACAATTTCAGAATTCCTACAATAAAATTCTAGCACTCGGATCCAGTATCTCGGAGGACAGATCGCCCATACTAAGTTCCTAGCATTCTCGGCGACCAATTCTCCAAGCAATGACCATCTTAACGACCTCCGGCACTACATAAACCCGAGAGCACCGCGCTCTGCCATAACCTATAAGATTTCGAACAAATTCATCCAGAATGACGCAGTTTATACCATTATAATTTTAACAATAGTATGGAATGAGTGTAATAAGAACATCCCACTTATTTAAACAGAAGAAAACCTTGCTTTCTTACTTACTTACTTACTTACTCACTCACTCACTTACTTACTTACTTACTTACTCACTCACTCACTTACTTACTTACTTACTTACTTACTTACTTACTTACTTACTTACTTACTTACTTACTTACTTACTTACTTACTGGCTTTTAAAGAACCCGGAGGTTCATTGCCGCCCTCACATAAGCCCGCCATTGGTCCCTATCCTGAGCAAGATTAATCCAGTCTCTACCATCATATCCCACCTCCCTCAAATCCATTTTAATATTATCCTCCAATCTACGTCTCGGCCTCCCCAAAGATCTTTTGCCCTCCGGCCTCCCAACCAACACTCTATATGCGTTTCTGGATTCGCCCATACGTGCTACATATCCTGCCCATCTCATATGTCTGGATTTTATGGTCCTAATTATGTCAGGTGAAGGATACAATGCGTGCAGCTCTGCGTTGTGTAACTTTCTCCATTCTCCTGTAACTTCATCCCTCTTAGCCCCAAATATTTTCCTAAGCACCTTATTCTCAAACACTCTTAATCTCTGTTCCTCTTTCAAAATGAGAGTCCAAGTTTCACAACCATACAGAACAACCGGTAATATAACTGTTTTATAAATTCTAACTTTCAGATTTTTTGACAGAAGACTAGATGACAAAAGCTTCTCAACCGAATAATATTCCTTTGCTGTGGTCGTGCCAGAGAATCAGTCCCATTCCGAGGCTTACTGTTATGTTTCGTAACAAGCTGTTTTTTACGGTGATGGGTTGTTAGCCCTTCGCTCAACCCCCAAGCTGGAGGACCACCCCTTATCGGCTGTCCACGACTGCTTATTCAATATATTCGCAGCTACCCTCCATATCTGGAGGCCGTCTCCTCTATCCGCAATCAGAAGGAAACCTAATGAAAATAAAATAACAATAACATAGATGCTATTGTTCTTGAATATGAGAGTCAAAATTGGATGTTAAATAAGAACAAAATGTAACTGAAGTTAAAGTTAGCAGCTGTAATAGGAGGAAAGTTTTAGAATAATTGAGGACAGAATTTAAAATAAATTCAAATAGCAAGCATAGTAAAATGTTTATTTCAAAAAATTCTATGTATATTTTTTTCAAACTACCTCATCTGGAAAAGGAACTAAGGAAGAGACTAGTGAAGTGCTTTATGTGGAGTGTGGGATTGTATGGGGCAGAAACATGGACATTACGATGAAGTAAAGAGAAGCGACTAGAAGCATTTGAAATGTGGATATGGAGAAGGATGGAGTGTGTGAAATGAACACACACACACTAAGAAACGAAGCTGTGTTGGAAAGAGTGGGTGAAGACAGAATGATGCTGAAACTGATCAGGAAGAGGAAAAGGAATTGGCTTGATCACTGGTTCAAAAGGAACTGGAAGGAATGGTGAACGGGAGAAGAGTTCGGGGCAGAAGAAAGCAGATGATAGACGACATTAAGATATATGGATCATATGAAGGCAAAAAATAGGAAATCTGTGTTTGCAGTGAAAGATCTGCCCTTGTGCAGAACACTATGAATGAATGAATGGAATGAAACTATATAGGATGAAGAATATAAAGATGTCTTGAGCAATTTGTTATGATGAGACCTGGTATTTAGGTGATGTGTGAATAAATTTTGAAAATGAGAAGCCAAGTAGATTGGCGTAGGGGTGCGTGGAATTTGAAATTAGAGAATAAGAGAATGCAGGGCTCGTTGATAGCTTAGCCCAGGCGCCCAGCCGGGGCAAATCTAGTCTTTAAACGAGGTGCGACAGTGACAGAATATCTTTCATGCGAGTAGCTAAATAATAGTATTCTGAGATTTTACGTGATTGTAAGACACAGTTTTGAAAGGCGGGGAAACATGATCGTACTTACGAATATTACAAATGTAACGGACGCACGCATTATGCACACCTTGTAGCCTGCTGCCCAAATTTGCATTTAGGTTACTTAATATTAATATTAATATTGGAGCAAATAACGCGATAGGTTTGGAAGTAAATCCCGAAAAGACAAAATACAACATTATGTCTCATGACCAGAATATTGTACGAAATGAAAATATACAAATTTGAAATTTATCTTTTGAGGAGGTGGAAAAATTCAAATATTTTTGAGCAACAGTAACAAATATAAATGATACTCGGGAGGAAGTTAAACGCAGAATTAATATGGGAAATGCCTGTTATTATTCGGTTGAGAAGTTTTTGTCATCTAGTCTGCTGTCAAAAAGTCTGAAAGTTAGAATTTATAAAACAGTTATATTACCGGTGGTTCTGTATGGTTGTTAAACTTGGACTCTCACTTTGAGAGAGGGACAAAGATTAAGGATGTTTGAGAATAAGGTTCTTACAAAAATATTTGGGACTAAGAGGGATGAAGTTACAGGAGAATGGAGAAAGTTTCACAACGCAGAACTGCACGCATTGTATTCTTCACCTGACACATTTAGGAACATTAAATCCAGACGTTTGAGATGGGCAGGATATATAGCACGTATGGGTGAATCTACAAATGCATATAGAGTGTTAGTTGGGAGGCCGGAGAGAAAAAGACCACTGAGGAGGCCGAGACGTAGATGGGAGGATAATATTAAAATGGATTTGAGGGAGCTAGGATATGATGGTAGAGACTGGATTTATCTTCCACAGGATAGGGACCGTTGGCGGGCTTATGTGAGGGCGGCAATGAACCTCCGGGTTCCTTGAAAGCTATTTGTAAGTAAACATCATAGTAGTCGAGTGTGTTTTCACAAGTATTTGTACAAGGATTAATTTTAGTTATCAGGAAGAAAGTGCTTCAGTCGCTTCACTTAGTGAATAATCTAAAATATTTTTTCTTGGAAATGTGATTCACTTGTTCATTCCAATCTAGATGACTATCCATATAAATTTGTTAGGTTCTTCATAGTATGGAACAGTGGTATGACACCTGCTGGACTCAAATAAATGAAATTTGACGTTGTTGAAAGTATTCCCAACCAAATTTATACAAGAAGGAACATGATAGAGGAGAATGTTGGGATTGCATGACGCGTGGTCGCAGCAGGTCATGAAATGTCCCCACGTCATATCACGATGATTATTCAGTTCTCCAAATAGCCAACCTCATAAATGTGCAAACGTTTAGGTGTGTAGTCAGTATTTGCAGGAAATGTTTATTAGTGACTCATAAGCCGTTGCCAATTGTTTTCTTCGCCGTTATGGTCAAGTTTAAATTAGAAAGAATTTATCCTAACACGCCTTCCTCGCTTTCCATACAATTGAAATGTTATTCTCCTGAGTTGTCTTGCAATTTCTGATCAGACTTGAAGAGGAAGCAAGTAATTGTCCTTTGGAATGTCACAATGGAGAAACAGAAGAGAAAGCGAAATAATTAATCATTTCGCTAAATTTTGATGCCAAGTATTTGGGTCGGTCGTCTCAGTGTTCATATTAGAGATGAACAAAACTAACTCCCGCTCTCGCTCGTTGTGTTCGTTGCATTTGTCTTTCGAGTCTCGTCTCGTCATTCTCGTGCGCTTCGAGTCTCGCTCATCATTCTCGAAACAGCATTTGGTCGACGTGGAAAGATTTCGTAGCTTTGAATAACATACTTACATAATTGAGATAAATAACATTTCATTTCATTTGGTGTCCTCCCCAAGGGCAGGTCTTTCACTACAAACCCAGCTTTCTCCAATCTTTCCTATTTCTGCCTTCCTCTTTGTATCTTCATATGATCCATAATGTCGTCTACCATCTGATACCTTCCCCTACCCCGAACTCTTCTCCCGTTCACCATTCCTTCCAGTGCATCCTTCAGTAGGCAGTTTCTTCTCAACCAGTGGTCCAGCCAATTCCTATTCCTCTTTTTAATCAGTTTCAACATCATACTTTCTTCACCCGCTCTTTCCAACACAGCTTCATTTACTATTCTGTCTGTCCACTTAACACGTTCCATTCTTCTCCATATCCACATTTCAAATGCTTCTATTCGCTTCTCTTCACTTCTTCGTAATGTCCATATTTCTACCCCATACACTGCCACACTCCATACAAAGCACTTAACTAGTCTCTTAGTTATTTTTCCAAAGGTCCGCAGAAGATGCTCCTTTTCCTATTAAAAGCTTCCTTGGCCATTGCTATCCTCCTTTAGACTTCCTGGCAGCAGCCTATGTTACTGCTTATAGTACACCCCAGTATTTGAAACTGTCCACTTGCTCTACTGCCTCATTTAAAATTCGTAAGTTTATCTTCTGTATTTTTCTTCCTATGACCATGCTCTTCGTCTTATTTGGATTTACCTTCTTCACATACTGCTCACAGCTGTCATTTAGCTCCAGTAGCATATCCTTTAGTATCATTTCCTCTTCTGCTAACAACGCCATATCATCAGCAAATCGTATACACCTTATTCTTCTTCCTCCTACTATCACTTCTTCCATGTTTTGAAAACAGTTCTTCACCAAATCTTCCAAGTAGATGTTAACCAGCGTAGGTGATAAAGGACATCCTTGACTTACTTCTCTCCCAATTTCATTTCCTTCTAAATAACATTACAGGCGTTTAATTGAGACAAAAAGACAAAAAACAGTATCTTAATTATCAAAATGTTCTGGTTCTATTATTAGATATTACCTAAGGTTACATACACAGAAAAAAAAACAATTCACATTTCTAAGAAACATAAAACATAACATATATCAATATGAATTGTAAATTACTCAACATGAATTGTGAAAAAATAAAACATAACGTTAATATATTTTTGAGATTGTACGCTTGATCTCAAATATAGGAAAAAATGGTAAGACTTACATTTGAGTAATAATATGTTTCAAATATATCTCGTTCATTAAGTTTATAGTCTTATTTCTTAATTTTAGTCGTTTATTGACTTATCTTGGCCACACCTGTGGAGTGACGGTTAGTGCGTCTGGGCGCAAAACCAGGTGGCCCGGATTCGATTCCTGGTCGGGGCAAGTTCCTGGTTGAGGTTTTTTCCGGGGTTTTCCCTCAATCCAATATGAGCAAATGTTGGGTAACTTTCGGTGCTAGACCCCGAACTTATTTCATCGGCATTATCACCTTCATCTCATTCAGACGCTAAATAACCTGAGATGTTGATAAAGCGTCGTAAAGTAACCTACTTAAATAAATAAATTCACTTATCTTAAATTCATATTTTCCAACAGGCATGTACGCAACGGCTAATTTGCGCAGACTTAACAATGATTCGTTTCCAACTATTTGCCATCCAATATATTAAAAACAAATTTGTAATGTCCGATTGCATGACCAACTAATTTTACATTTGTTTTCTCTTATTTCTTCAGTAATGATCTCTTTTCATTTACCCTCTTTAAAATTTCAATATTCGACACTTTCTCTCTCTCGTTGACTTTGAACATTCTGCGTCAGTTCCAAATTGCCGTGGTTTCTAAGGTATTATTTTTTTTTTTTGGTATTCAATGTTCTAACTTTCACTTCCGTCAGTCTACATACAGTAATAAAAAAGGTAAAGGTATCCCCGTAACATACCATGAAGGCATTTGGGGGGCACGGAGGTAGAGCCCCATGCTTTCCATGACCTCGGCACTAGAATGAGGTGGTGTGGTCGGCACCACGCTCTGACCGCCTTTTACCCCCGGGAAAGACCCGGTACTCAATTTTATAGGAGGCTGAGTGAACCTCGGGGGGCCGTTCTGAAAGTTTGGCAACGAGAAAAAATCCTGTCACCACCTGGGATCGAACCCCGGACCTTCCAGTCCGTAACCAGCTGCTCTACCAACTGAGCTACCCGGCCGCCCACATACAGTAATAGCATGTTTCCCTTATTTCGATGTTTATGTGATGTCAGCCAATTATAATTGTATTATTAAGATTGTTTGACTAAAGCAATTCTTGTTTTAACTCCGACTATACTCTTATTATTTCGTGTAATGAAATTGGCAACAGTAATCTTACTAGAGGTTTTGATTTATCTAGAGAAAATCAAAACTCGAGTGGGATTTAATTGACTATTACAAGATTAGAAGAAAGTATATAAAGATTGGAAGAAGTAAAGTTCCCTAATAACTTACGACAAATGCTTTTAAGGAACCCGCAGGTTCATTACCGCCCTCAAATAAGCCCGCCATCGGTCCCTATCTTGTGCATGATTAATCCAGTCTCTATCATCATATCCCACCTCCATGAAATCCATTTTAATGTTATCCTCCTATCTACGTATCGGCCTCCCCAAAGGTCTTTTTTCCCTCCGGCCTCCCAACTAAAATTCTATATGCATTTCTGGATTCGCTCATACGTGCTACATGCTCTGCCCATCTAAAAGTCTGGATTTAATGTTCCTAATAATGTTAGGTGAAGAATACAATGCGTGCAGTTCTGCGTTGTGTAACTTTGTCCATTCTCCTGTAACTTCATCCCTTTTAGCCCCAAACATTTTCCTAAGAACCTTATTCTCAAACACCCTTAATCTCTGTTCCTCAAAGTGAGAGTCCAAACAACAAAATATTGACTACTAAAATTCTGTTTCACCAATGTTAGCTTCACCAAAACGTTTGAACGGATCCGCCATTTTCAGTTGACTATCTATGCGTTATACAAATGACGATAGCGAAGTATGTTTCATAGTACCGTAAAGTGTATGCAGTTTGAAATGTTGGCAAACAAAGAAACAAATGGTAGAGAGATTATAAAAATAGAAGAAAGTATATAAAAATTAGAAGAAATAAAATACTCTAATGCAATAAAGTAGATACTGACTTACTAAAATTCTTTTTCACGAATGTTAGGTTCACCAAAACGTTTGAACGGAGCAGCCATTTTTAGTTTATCTATGCGGGAAATAAATAACGATCGCATAACATGTTTTATAGTAGGCCTACCGTAAAGAATTTACATTTTAAAATTTTGGCAAATAAAGAAACGAATGCTAGGGAAGTGATAAAAATAAACAAATGCTAGGGAAGTGATAAAATTGTAGGGATAAACAGCCATGATTGGTTGAAACACGTTCTTTCGTATACCGTTTTGTTGGTCAAAAGTAATATGACGTAGTAAAAGTGTAATAGTCAAGGTAACACAACTGTAACTGATTAACATGTTCAATTTTAACATTCTGGGTTTTGACGTTGAAAGTTCGCTCTCTTTCTCACTGCTAATAATTTGGTATTCTTAATATTTAAGCACGTCGAATGCGTCGGTTCAGAAAAACCAAGGCTTTATTTTAAGCTTCAATTTCCTTAAAATTAATAATGATAGATGTCTGTCACATTCTTCCCTTATTCTCAGAATATGATAAAATTGCTTTAAATTGTACAACTATACAATGTAAAAATAAAATATCTTACTTCTGGATTTATAAAGAATGTCTTTTGTGTATAATCCAGAAAATTAAAGTTCATCATCTTTTTTCGGTGCATATTAAAGGATTTCATTTGGCTATGGTTTTCGAATAATAATAATAATAATAATAATAATAATAATAATAATAATAATAAATAATAATAATAATAATAATTCAAAATAAAAGAATTGTAAGCAGTAAAATAATTCGCAACATGGTAAAGGAAATTAATTGTTGCGGTAAACGTAAAATATATAATGAGAAGGAATTTGTTACTTTCTTGAAACTCATTTTCTTTTCATCTTGGGAACGATAGCATATTGCCGTTCTGTTTTAAGGTACTTAAAAATAGGTATATGAGGAGGTCCGTTCCAAACCATATTAAATACTGATGTAATTTTTTAGGAGAGAAGAAAAAATATTTGTGCTAAATATGGAAGGTAAATTAAACTACTAAAATTATTAATTACTGGAAGAACTTAATTTATCAGAATCAGTTATATTTGAAATCACTTTTACATCAGACTGTCCTGAAATTCAGAAAATATCATGGACATAATACGGTTTGACGTGAACATAAGAAAGAAACAAATATTATTCCTCAATATTTGTAAAAATTCAACCAAAGCAATTGTGTAAGTAATAGGTAACACTCCTTGATTTACTCCTATGTAATATTGAATCACAAAGGTAATATTCATTAATGCTAACGAACTTGAACAGCTTTCTTTTTTTGTTGAGAAAACCTTTTCCTTGACCCTGCGTATATCATATGCGGGAATTGCACAACACTAGAATCGTAGAATCGAACTTCCCTATGCTGGCATGGTGGTTTGGACAGTGCTAAATCAGGATCCTTGTCAATGTTTCTGCAGATTGAAACAAGAATACCCTATTGTACATTTGATTATTACTACAGAAAACAGTTTTTAATGGAAGTAAGTCTCCTAAACGCCTATAAATAAAAAAAAATAGTAAAAATATTACACCGAAGTTACTTTATTGCTGTCGTTCTGTTTTCTTCTTCACTCTTCTGCTATTCTCACTCTATTCACTTCTCCCTCCATTTTCACGGATATTACATGCACAAACTGAACTGCAGCGGCACTGAACTGATACAAAGGTCGACAATGTCAATATTGTAAATTGGCGCTAGTTTTTCTCAGTGCAGGAAACTTAACACGCAACCTTACAATGAAAAATATTAATTGGTTTTGGACAGAATACTATTTGACGCGGACAAAGACGTGGACTTAATACGGTTTGCCACGAACACCCAGTTTCATGTATTCTTTTCAAGGGTATTTAATACAGTTAGACTCAAACAGGCTTCACAGCATGATAGAGCATGTTCAGAACTATACGAAATCATATAAAACTCAATTTCGTCCGTGGGTGGACTTAATATGGTTTGGAACGGACCTCCTATTTAGGCCCAGTTGTATGATCACAGAATAAATCCTGAAATAGCTATTCATGGAATAGCCTAACTATAGAATAAATGGAGTATCGTGTTGTATGACGTTAGTTTATTCCAAGGTTATTTATTCCATAGTTAGCCGAATTGGAACAGAGGTTGGCAATATTTTAGATGGTGTTTTGTTTATAAAGTACATTCAGAATACCAGTAATTGTTGAAATTTATTTTCTGAACATATCATTATTTTGCGTACAGATTTTGTTATAAAGAAATGAGTAAATCACAATAAATTAGAAGTCAAAATTATTAGATAGAAGATTACACTTAAGCTAGTTGGGATAATGAATGACTATAAGAACGTGCTAGAAAGCAAAAACTGATGCCATAACTTTTAAATAAAAGACAAGAGCATGGGAGTCTACAGCTAGGTTATAATAATGTAAAACGTAATACTGATGTAATATTGTGCTATGAATTTGCTTAAATTTAATTTTAATTATTTAAAAAATTACAATTTCTTTATAATGATGAAATTGTGAACTATTTTTACCTGTGTGTTATATGTTCCAATAATCATTAATCAATCCCAGCACGCTTTAAGCACTGTCCATTTTTAGACTGAATCTTGCCAGAAATTCTTCATTGTTACACTCGTTTAATATATAAAGTCTGTGCCTTATTTTCTTTGTTTCCGCACTCTCGAAAATACATTATATGTAGGCCTAATTCATCATCACTATCAGAGATTCATGCCTAATGCTGCTGCCATTTTATATTTTATTCTCTAGATATAAATTTAACAACTACTGAAAGCATGGAATAGCTTATTCGGAAGTTATCCTCCGAATAATGCACTATTCCAAGTTCGTACAACACATTTCTCGTATAACCACGGAATTAATTTTAACAGGACTTTATTCCGTGTTCTTACAACTGGACCTTAGAGAAATAGATGAACTTTCGCTTTCTGGATTGCAAGTAAAAATAATTTGTTATTATCCCAAATACAGAGGGTCTCGGAGAACGCTGATATAATCGGTAAGACCCCCCACGTTACAGCCGCTGTTTGCCTCCGCGAAAGCTTCGTACAATTCCGTCATGGATAGGCTACATTAGTCGTATGAGCTGCGGCGATAATACGCCGTGAAACGTACCGCTTATGTTGATTCATCACACATTATTATGAAGAAATACAATGTTTTAAGTAGGTACTTAAATTAAACTTACCTTAATGTAATAGCCAGCATTTCATCAGTTATAATAATTACACAAATCTCATATTCGCATGTTTATGTGTTAATACGTAGAATCCTTGATACAAGACTAACAAGGGAACCGTTCCAGGTCTTGTAGCTTGAATTTAATGAAATTGCATATTTAAGCTAATTTTCGTTCGTTGAGAAACGTAGTGATAGTCGTTCGTTTCGCTTTTTCCTCGTTTACGAAATACGAGGCGCATCCAGAAAGTAAGTTTCCCTATTTAAAAAAAAAGAATATACACTTTCAGGAAAACATTTATTGGCAACATGTACAGCAATGTTTCAGCTATTTTTCAACATAGCCACCATCAGAATTGAGACACTTGCCGTATCGTGGGATCAACTTTTGTATCCCTCTGTCGTAGAACTCTGCCGCCTGTGAATGGAACCAGCGTGTAACAGACGTCTTCAGCTCTTCGTCGTTGCCAAAACGCTCACCGGAGGACAGGAATTTCTTGAGGTGCAAGAAAACGTGAAAATCGCTGGGAGCAAGATCAGGACTGTAGGGTGGGTGATGAAACAACTCCCAGCCAAATTCCGTCAAAACAGCTGCTGTGCGCCGAGCCGTATGTGGACGAGCATTGTCATGGAGGAGCACAACACCTGCAGTAAGCATTCCACGCCTCTTGTTTTGAATGGCACGTCGCAATTTTCGCAGTGTTTCACAGTAACGATCAGCGTTCACTGTTTCACCTCTTGGAAGGAAGTCAATGAGCAGAATGCCCTTCCTGTCCCAGAACACCGTACCGACAGCGTCTGTTTGAATTTCGTCCTGACCGGAGATCCACTATGCCGCCAATGCATTGACTGCTGCTTGGTTTCCGGGGTGAAGTGCGAAATCCAAGTCTCATCGCCCGTGACGATCCTGTCGAGGAACTCGTCGCCGTCATCGTGATACCGTTGCAGAAATGTCAGTGCTGCTCCTAAACGTTGCATTTTGTGTTCGGGTGTCAGGTTTTTCGGCACCCACCTGGCACACACTTTTTTGAACAGCAGGTGCTTAGTGACAATCTCATGCAACAAGGATCGCGATATCTGGGGAAAATGGCTGCTCAGCTCCGTAATCGTGAAGCGACGGTTCTCCATGATGCACTGCCGCACCAGCTCAACACGATCATCATTGATGAGGGACGGTCGCCCACTGCGCTCTTCATCATGGACACTTTGACGACCTTCGGAAAACTGCCTACACCAGCGGCGCACCATCTGCTTACTCATGATGTTCGGCCCATAGACCTGACAGAGCTGCCGATGAATTTCAATTGGCGCAATGCTTTGTGCATTAAAGAACTTTATCACCGACCGAATCTCGCAGGCGGCGGGAGAAGGAATATCAGCTTCCATTTCGGACCACTGCTGCCACGCTACTGGCACCAGGCGGGACCTGTCCGGCTGACATATGATTGATACGTCATAGATCTGTTACGCATGCGCAATTGACACGGCTAATTACGTTTACTTTCAAGGGGAAAAAATCGGGAAACTTACTTTCTAGATGCGCCTCGTATATTGACTTGAAAATCGTTGCTACTATGCCGCTTCTTGCGTGTAATCGGATCCTCATAGTTCTGCGACACCGTATCTTTCTCGTTAGCCACGGTCCTCACTAAATTTTAGAACAGATTAAAGTGTGTTTGTTTACTTTAAAATTGTAAATAGCTCTACAATAATTTACAATCAAACTTCAGAATTAATTAATGGAAATGGAATGATAAAACAGTAGGGGAAACTCATTACAGGAAATGTTTGAGAAGAAACCTAAGACAAAAGGAGCAGTTTTTCTATTCATAAATATTGCAAAATTCAGTACATACAGCATGAGTCTTCTGGTAGCAGAAACTTACAATGGAGTCTATGTGCCTTTTTCTTTCCTCATCAAGAGAATGAAATTTCCTTAGAACTTCGCTGACACATTGTCACTGGTGCCAAAAAAAAAAAAAAAAAAAAAAAAAGTAAATTAAACCAGCAAAACTGAAGGATATAAGGCAATTACAGTGTATATGAATTCTTTTCTTGAGGAGAAATGTACTGGTTTGAGCTGTAGCTTATATCCTTAATAAAGAAGAATCTTCAGACGGTTTTCCTGACATTTCTGATAATGAACTGTCCTTTGCTGAGGCTGAAGATACAAGTTAATGATTCGAAAATAATTAACATTGATTTAATTTTTCTTAAAGAAACTATTTCTTAAAATCAAAACAGAATGGAAAAATATCTATATTTTTCATTTTTCCAATAAATATATTAATTGCAATAAACACATGTGGTTCACATTTCTCATCAAAATAGATTGATGGAAAATTGACTTCAGCTGTATCTCTAAAATGTCTTTATTGTCGCAGTGTCTTAATTTCTTATAGAAATTTAAATATTGAACTATAATGGGAGAAAATAAACTATTTTAAAGAATGGTTAGGTTACATTCACAACTAACATTTTATCAACAGTAATCTCACGAGAGGTTTTGATTTATCTAGAGAAAATTAAAACTCGAGTGGGATTTAATTGACTATTACACGATTAGAAGAAAGTATATAAAGATTATAAGTAACAAAGTACTCCAATACAATAAAATATTAATTGACTTACGAAAATAAACCTGTCTTCAAATGTATTATTGCACCATTACGCTAGATGGCAGTTGTGCCAACTATGGAATCTTCATTGAACTCTGTAGACGGTTACTAGTCAAGAAAGCTTTGTTGATTCAGTTTCATTTTTATTAAGACAGTTGCATTCCACTTCAATTATCCGAATCCCAGTAATCAACGTCACTTGACAGATGATTTTCAATAAATCTTAATATTAAACAATCTCTGATACGTGACTATCCATAATATCATATAGCTGAAGCTATAACATAACCTAACTAATATACACAAGTGTTAGAAAAGTTTTAATTAACGACGACGACATAAAAAATAAACATGAATAATTTTAAAAGGAATAATTATTGAATGTACAATTTTCAAATTTGAACATGGTTGGTGGTTCAGTTGATATTATATTGGACGTGCGTAATAGAAGTGGAACTCGTTGATTTAGGCCTACATGGTATATTCAACTTATTCAGGATTTCAGAATGAATAATTTTAAAAGGAATAATTATTAAATGTACAATTTTCAAATTTGAATGTGGTTGGTGGTTCAATTGATGTTATATTGGACGTGTGCGTAACAGAAGTGGAACTCGTTGATTTAGGCCTACATGGTGTATTCAACCTATTCAGGATTTCCGAATGGTGCTCTTCATTTATTTGTAAATCGGATTTCAGAAGATGGATAGGTATGATCAGTGACTTTTATTAATTCTTGTTCTAATGCCAATGCGAGTCATATTTGAAACTGCTGTGCATCGACTGGAGTGGTTTGTAATTGTATATATATATTTTTGACGTCCAGACCAGCGCAGTTTCAAATGTTGGCAAACAAAGAAACAAATGCTAGGGACGCGATAAAATTAAACAAATGCTAGGGACGCGATAAAATTGTGCGATAAGCAGCCATGATTGGTCGAAATACGTCCTTTCGTACCGTTTTATTGGTCAAAAGTAGTATGACATAGTAAGAGTGTAATAGTCAACAGTAATCTCACTAGAGGTTTTGATTTATCTAGAGAAAATCAAAACTAGAGTGAGATTTAATTGACTTTTGTGCGAGATCGTGCGTATTTGCTTGGTTTCCGCACAAAACCAATTCGCGGTAAGTGTGAAATACCACATTCAGTATTCCCAACGTAACACATATAATTTCCCTCTTCTTACCGCTTAAGACACATATTCATTTTACTGCTTTAGGCTTTTAACATATTATTTTTAGAGACGTTTAACATAGTAATAATTATAAATTGGAAACTTACCACTGCAATTTCACCTAAATTGCACTGTTAATTATTATTTTTAAATATTTGCAAAAATTAAGTAAACTCTACTACTCCACTAAAGTTATTGCATTCGTGATGCAAGTAACATTAAAGAAGCCGTGAAAAAATCAACAAGATTCCAGATGCCGATGTTATTACTGCAATATGTTATATAAATAATATTGTTAAAATATTAAAATGAAAAATAAATCATTACATAACCTTACCGTTTGTTTTAAGTTCGCATTTATAGACCGGGGGGGGGGGGAGACAGACGTATATCACGGCCTGCTGCAGTATAGTAAACACAGAACACATTTTATAGCAACATTGTTGAAGAAAGATATTTTGGTGTTCCGAAGTTGCCGTCATTGAACAGAAACCAAGATGGAGATTTCATTGCAACTAATTATAAATTCCTCTTTCAGGTATGTAATAAACGATCTTCGCACAAAATAATGTACGATACACGAGCGGTATGTTTGTTTTCATGTTCTCGGAAATAAAAAGAACTCAACTACGTTTCGCTTTTTCAATCTTTTCCTCGAACATGAAAACATCAACATACCGCTCTTGTAACGCATATTACTATTACACGATTAGAAGAAAGTATATAAAGATTAGAAGAAATAAAGTACTCTAATACAATAAAATATTAATTGATTTACTGAAATTCTATTTCACTAATATTAGCTTCACCAAAACGTTTGAACGGAGCCGCCATTTTCAGTTGACTATCTATGAGGTAAACAAATGACCATCGCAAAGCATGTTTTATAGTACTGTAAAGAATTTGCAGTTTGAAATGTTGGCAAACAAAGAAACAATGGTAGGGAGGTGGTAAAAACAGAAGAAAGTATATAATTATTAGGAAAATTAAAGTACTCTAATACAGTAAAATAGATATTAATATTGATTTACTAAAATTCTACTTCACTAATGTTACCTTCATCAAAATGTATGAACGGAGACGCCATTTTCAATTGACTATCTCTGCGGGAAACAAATGACGATCGCAAAGCATGTTTTATAATACCGTAAAGAATTTGAAGTTTGAAATGTTGGCAAACAAAGAAACAAATGCTAGGATAGCGATAAGAACAAACAAATGCTAGGGAAGCGATAAAATTAAACAAATGCTAGGGAAACGATAAAATTGTGCGATAAGCAGCCATGATTGATTGAAAGACGTCCTTTCGTACAGTTTTATTGGTCAAAAGTAGTATAACTTAGTAAAAGTGTAATAGTCAACAAAAAAATTGTAATCATTTCTTTGATCGGTTCTTTTCTCAAACAAGGTTTTTAAACTGAGGTCGTTTTTCCTCTATTAGCACAAACTTTCTCAAAAATTGAAAAATGGAAAACGTATTCAATAACACGATATTACGACATTAAGAAAAAATATATATTCAATCCCAAATAAATTTGTTACAAAGGCATTATTGCCAGGCAAAACATAAACGCTACCAACTTATGCAACAACCTGTTACTTTTGTTTTATTCTCGAGTATACTATGTCGTAACCTGAGTGACGCGTGACGTGGTGTCAGCACGGCCATCCATATCTTCCTATGATGTCGGTGGGTGGAGCTCGGTCGTAATGTTGGCTGTGGTATATGCAAAATTATTTTATATATTTATAACCACGAGTAATCTCAACATCTCGGTTAATATTGAAGTATTAAATTGCAGAACCCTGATGGAATTTATACTAACTGACGGTGGGCAGATTTGAATACTGTAAATACCAAATAGATAGACGCTGGAGGGAAGGTAATGTAGTCTTACTCATTGATGTATCACAGTTTTCAATGAGATGGATCAGGGCGCACGCAGAG
This sequence comes from Periplaneta americana, assembly GCF_040183065.1. Lineage (NCBI taxonomy): Eukaryota > Metazoa > Arthropoda > Insecta > Blattodea > Blattidae > Periplaneta > Periplaneta americana. The sequence goes on along the minus strand of NC_091119.1, from coordinate 39,596,848 downwards.
TCTGCAATCCATGACGTAAACTTTTAACTTTCATCTAAAAACTCGTACACATGTTTGACTGAGATATATTGATTTTGTGGACTCGTATCGGGCACAACAGGGTGCTCAAAAATTGTCTTCTTTAATCTCTTCAGACCTGAATTTATATTAAAAACAATTGAAAAAAAACTGATCACATAATCATTCTGGGGATCAAAAATTCCCAAATCAAGTCTTCGCAGAAAATCAAAATTTGCGGACAATTTTGACCCCTGGGGCCCCAAAATTTTAAATTTTGTTTTTAATTCAGGTATATAAATGTTTCAAAAATAATATTCTCCTTTTCTATCACCTTGAATTTTTCAAAATATTTAAAAGAAACTAAGACATTCCCAAAAAAAAAAAATAAAAAATAAATAATGTACACTATAATTTACATCAGGCCTGAAGGGGTTAAAGAGAAGGTATTTGAATTTGACTTTTCCTCTTTTTGATTAAATATTACGAAGCTGTCGCCTTGGGTAATATTGTGGTTATTATGCATGCCACTTGATCCAAGTGTCATGGGTTTGAATCAGGATTTAAGCCACAGTCGCATTTTGCTACTCGACTTCTAAAAATGCAACAAACTTTCAATGTAAATGTGCAAAAATGCGACAACCACATTGGACTTCAGAAACGAAGATGGTAATGGAGAACTTGAAATCAGAGATCTGTATGTCTTAAAAATAATAATAGTAAACTGCCCCCCATTGAGGGTAGCCCTTACGGACTCAGTATATCCTCAAAAAATATATTATACATATGTAAACATAGATATTAAATTTTAAAGAAGAGAAACAAAGAAAAGGGCGTGAAAAATTACAATTGCTATTAATGTGGCACCATGTGATTAATTAGGATTTGGCAGGATTTTTTAACACAATTATCACAATGTCATCCCTCAGAGATGTTGGCAGAGCAAACTGCCGTCGAAATTCTTCGAAAAAAGCTGGTATAGTCCCTCGAGCACCTATGAGCAAGCCGAATACCTCAACGTGAATTAAGGCATATTTCAGCTTGAAATAGTTGACTGTAGGCTCATAGATCGACTTCTTCTCAAGGTGGACTTCGGCTGACTGATGACTTCCTACTTCAAAACGTATCGTGGGGTGCACAATGATGCCCTGTTTAGTGTCAGCATTGTACGCTAAAATATCTACTCGTCTCGTTGACCCATTTTCAGCTAGACAGGAGATTTCTTCTTCTACTATCCAGCCCTTATTTCTTAATGCGGCGCAATTTTGGATCTTACAAGATGATGTCTAGAGTTCCTCCAGAGCAATCCCTGTTCACAGAATCCCAAGACGTGTGCTAAAGTTTCAATTTCCGGGCAGCCATGTCTGCACCGGGTACCGTCGAGAGATCTGCCGGGAACGGAACGAACAGCTGCTAAATTTGCTGTCATTTTCAGGCTAGATATCCATTCACTAGTCGAAAGTCCTTTCTGGAGAAACTGAATTAAATGAAATGCTAATGGCATGGGCAATGTTCAAGAAGGTAATGAGCAATACATGTTCAGGAATGGATTTCAAAAAGCTTGTACAATTCATGTAAGTTAACAAGTTACGTAAGACATTTTTTTCTAATCGATTTATACAATTCCATTGCATATTGTAAATTGTGAGCAAGGATTTATTTGCATGAATCTTGTAAAAACTGTAATTAGAAACCGTCTTTCAGTAAAAAAGAGCTACCACTCTGCTAACAATAGATCTTGAAGGGCCTATTAGTAAAGAATTTCAATGTTTAGAGTGCACATACAATAACGTATTTTAATGTGATGTAAATTCAGCAGTAATTGATTCTAAACATACCTACGTGTAATGATTTACTTATATAAGTATACCTAGAGTGTGGTAAGATGGATTGAAAGTAATAAAACTCCAAGGAACAAATTATATAACTCTTTGTTTCTGCAAACCTTATTCATTTTATCTCTCTGTACAATTATTTAGAATATTGTACAGCTTTTCGCAATTTGCACAAATATAATTTTTCATTTGTGCATTTTTGCGACAATTAATTATTTTCTAGCTTAAACCCTGGCTTAAATCCTAACGAGAGAGAGGTACATATAATTTATGAGTGAAAAATCTTAAGAGAGGAGGATGCTGAAATTTGACTAAAATTCACTTTTTTTTTTTTTAATATTCGCTTAAAATAATCTTTTGATTGTAAAGAATATATTACAAATAAAATTTAAGCCCTAACTCAATGCTATGAAATTTAATGATGCTATTTTTTAAGCTTTGTTAGCTCACTTCATTTTCCAATCATATTTGTTTCAAATTAACCCCATTCTCAATCAGATTTCGGTTGTTTATTTTAGGCCTATATAATTTCATTCTTCAAAAGTGTGGCAGCCCTATCTTCAATAGTTTTTAGTTTTATTCACTAGGTAGCAGGAGATAGTATTATTCCTTGAGTTGTTTTTGTTAGACATGCTTGAAAAATTGTTTTGATCTAAAGTATAGAAAAGTGGTTGTTACATTTTTACAGAAATAGTTATTGTAGTGTCTGAAACACTTAGTATGTAAATAGTATGCATTACATAGGTTGCAGTTAGTGTAAGTTTGTGTGTTGTAATGCATTTGTATATATAATTAGACTAGACTTGTAAATAATATGAAAACTATGAGCACCTGCTCAAAAAATGAGGCAGAAAATGTAAAAAGGTAGTAAATATAGCAACGCCACAACAGCCATTGCCTGGCCCTTCAAGTGAGAGTTCATGTCAAGTGACTCTTTAGATGTGTTTTTCGGTAAATTGCTTTTTTGGTTACCGTGCTCATCATAAATTGATATAACTCAGATATCATCATTAATAGAAAGCTATAATATTCTTAAACAGACTATTTAAAAAGATTTGGCTTCATTAGACGTGGAAATACTACACATCCAGCCAAAAAGCCAGAAACTAAACACACTAGAACAATATCAAATATACAGACACATAAAAACAAACCCCAATGAAATTCTCAACACACAACTCAATTTCAGAACACACACACTCTTTGACTCTACATTACACTACACAAAAACACCCCCACAGGAAACAAAACAAGAGGCGCTAAGACCAGCAACGACCAGTTCTGAAGAAGACCAATAACAGGTCGAAACATGATTACCAAGTATGATAGAATTTAACACAAGAAAGTCATATAATACATATTCCGAAGTGATACGGTCTTAAAAGTTGTGTAATCAAGATGTATAGAATTTTGATGTTTGAATGGAATATGAAAATAATTAATAATATGCAAAGAAGTGGACTCGAAAACAGAAATCCATCATATTGTAAAAATCACTTACTGTATAATGTTTCTGTATAGCATATTAAAAATCAAGTGACGCCATTTTGTAGTAAATCTTTCTGTGAATCTAATGGTAAAAGAACTTCTCAAATAACTTTAAAAAAACTTACCGAGTTATATCAATTTTGTAAATAGTTCCAAATTCGGGCTAATTGTTAAATTTGGGGCCCTTTTGCTTTTCTGAAAATCTAATACTCAAAATTTAGATTTTACACGTACGGTTTTTCAGTAACCAAAAAATTGTAAGTTTCAAGGAGAAAACAAGGAATTTCAAATTGCCAGTATCCTCTTCCCTTAAGAACGACGTCCATCGGATGAGGACGTAAAGTCGTTAACCTTGTATAGCTCAGTACTACAGCTATACCTTAACATTTCGCGAACCTAGGTTCGATCCACGGCTCTGACTGTAGTATATTATTACGATGTACCGAAGTACATAATATGATAGTTCCGTACAGAAGTTCTGCGTCATCATGATGAAGGATGAGTGGAACGGAGAAAAATTCTCTCCGACACTGGGATTTGAACCCGGGTTTTCAGCTCTACGTGCTGACGCTCTATCCACTAAGCCATACCGTATTCCCAACCCGATGTCCGATTGAATCCTCTCAGTTTAAGTTCCACCTCTTGGTTTCCCTCTATGCGAAAAATAATCACTTAGGGTGCTATACATAGACATTTCGCTAGCCCGCGCTACGAGCGTGCTAAACTAGCCCCGGCTATCGACTGGTTACTTGTACAGGATTCATATCATATAATATCGCTAACACTGGTCTATGAATATGAAAAACGTTAGTTCGCTGATCATCCACCGGAAGCCCGCGCTAAGAATGTCTATGAATATGAGTCTTAGTGATTTAAAACGGCGCTTATTCCGTCGCATCCCGGCCGGTTTGGATAGAGCGTCAGCACGTAGAGCTGAAAACCCGGGTTCAAATCCCAGTGCCGGAGAGAATTTTTCTCCGTTCCACTCATCCTTCATCCTTCATCTGACTGTAGTGATACTTGAGGTCGACAAGATTTGAAGGACGAGCATTTTTTTTCTGTTCTCCTGTTTCTTTGAGCTAGGCCTACATACATATAACTACTGCATGTGCGTGATCTTGCCCCCATCTGTTAAACAATTGGAGTGATAATGAGGTAGTCCAAAGCCACACTTAACAAAAATGTTTTTTGTGCCAGTTCACTTCTCACACATACAGGGAAGCTACTATTAAAAAAAGCTAAAGAATTACACTATAATACAACAATACAAAACTCTGATAATAAAATCGAAACAACTTGGAACATAATTAAAAAAAGAAAGTGGACGATCAAAAAGTAAAGTAACAAACTATACCCTTATATCTAACAATACAAAAACGTCAGACCCAAATGAAATTGCAAACATATTTAACAAATATTTTCTTACAATAACTGATAACCTCAACATCCCCCAAGATGTCACTAACAGTTTAGATTCTTTAACACAATATTTTCCGACCAAATTCCCAAATATTCAAATATTTCCAACCAACAAACAAGAAATAATTGCAATTATTAAAAATCTAAAGTCAAAAGACTCCTCAGGGTATGATGAAATAACAAGCAAAATATTAAAAGCGAGTTCACATATTATAGGTGGGCCATTAAGTTATTTATGTACCTATTCAATGTTCAATGGTATATTTCCCGAGAGATTAAAATATTCAGTGGTTATTCCTATCTTCAAAAAGGGAGAAACAACGTCTCCAGAAAATTACAGACCCATATCACTTCTACCAGTCTTCTCCAAAATCTTTGAAAAAGTAATGTATAAAAGATTATATCATCATCTAGAAAGATACAACAGTTTAGTCCCAGAACAATTTGGATTTAGGAAAAATAAAGGCACAGAAAATGCAACATTTAGTTTAACTGACAAAATTCTGGAGGCAGTAAATAAAAAATTACAAGTTGGAGGGATTTTCTGTGATTTATCCAAAGCATTTGACTGTATAAATCATAAAATGTTGCTAGATAAATTAGATTATTATGGAATTAAAGGTGTTGCACACCAATGGTTTCACTCATATCTCATAGATAGGAAACAGAAAGTTGAAATCAATACAACTATGAAATCTACATCGACATGGGGAACTATTAATAATGGAATTCCTCAAGGATCAATATTAGATCCCCTACTTTTTCTAGTGTTTATAAATGATCTTGCCCCCCTTATAAAAGATGTAGGTCATCCCATATTATCTGCAGATGACACAAGTATAGTAATTACAGCCAATAACTCCAACACATTTCAATCTTCAACAGAGGAAATTCTCTTCAAAATATGTGACTGGTTCTCAGTCAATAAATTAGTATTAAATTGTAACAAAACTAACATAATTCAATTTAAATCCTGTCCAAATTCAACGTCGCAAATTTCTAGCGCAATAATTAACAATAGATCCCTATTAGAAACAACAACAACCAAATTTCTTGGCTTAAAAATCGATAATGTGTTAAATTGGAAAAATCATATTAAAGAAATTACCCCCAAACTAAATCCAGCTTGTTTTGCTATTAGATCTATGCAAAAGATAGTAAATATCAATACCTTAAAAACAATATACTTTGCATACTTCCACTCGGTAATGAGTTTTGGAATAATATTCTGGGGAAATTCCACAGATAGTAACAATATATTTCTATTACAAAAAAGAGTAATTATAATAATAGTAGGTGCGAAATCTAGGGAGTCGTGTAGGACTATTTTCAAAAAACTACAAATAATGCCCATGGCTTGTCATTATATCTTTTCATTAATAGTCTTCCTCGTATGTAATCGTGAAAACTTTGTAACTAATTCAACAGTTCATAGCATAAATACACGTCAAAAAATGACTTTCATACTCCATCGGCAAGTCTATCGTGCTATCAAAAAGGAGTGCGTTATATGGCAGTAAAAATTTTTAATAGCCTCCTTATCGATATAAAAAATGAAACTCAAAACATAAGATTATTTAGGGCCAAATTAAAGAAGTACCTAATTTCTCACGCCTTCTATTCTGTAGGTGAATTCATGACATTCAATAACACTTCATGAAATTGATACTAAAACTTTGTGTTGTACTAGTAGACTATATTGTAAATCTCGTCTGTATATATTTAATCTAGACTGTGACTATAAATTAAGATTTTATAATAGTATTAAGTTTTTTGACTTGTTCCATATTGTAGCTGTAAGCATGTATGAATACCATGGAATGTTAATAAATACAAGACAATACAATATTTCATTTCACTCGCGAATATCTAATCCAACGACCAGTACTATAGTCGTAAGATTATTGTGGACGATTGCACTGTACATTGCATAATTTATTTCTATAAAGAATGTAGAACTTAATTGATTATAAAATTTTATTTCTAAATATAGACTAAATTAATTCCTCTGTCCATATTTCGTTGAAAGTACATTACAATAAATAACAAATTATTTCTTACCTGAATTCATACCGCCGGCATCAAACTGACAAACTAGTTATAAAATGTCACATTTCCAAACAGACTGTAAGATATGACAACCACTGAGATGTCTTTATATTGGAATTATAGATTACTGAAGAAGAAGAACAGAATTTTGGCACACCCGTTCGCACCAGCGCAGGACCGTTGCTTTATTATGTGCATACTAAGCCAAACTACGATATTCATTCGAGCGGAAATGATAGTCTATATAGAATAGGAGTTTGTTTTTCTACTGTAAAAATGCTGTGATGTACCCTCCCCTGGTGATCGTGAGTTTAAACTTTATGGGTAATTTTATGAAAGTCAATAGGGATTATTATGATTGATATGATCACCCTGTGGCTCGGCCCACGTCACGAGGGCCATACGGAGGCTACAGAGTGCCCCACAAATTGTGTGCTAAATTATTACCTTCACCGCAGGTATGAAGAAGCCTGGGCATCATGGGCGTGTCCACAGTTCCCAGCCGTTTCCCAGTCAGGTCAAGCATGGGAACTAGTGTTCGATTCTTTGCTCATGCTGTCAGACTCATTTTCTTAGAGAACTTCATTTTCCATTGCTAGACTCCCAGACGCAAAATAACTTCGAAGTCATAGCAGATATTAGTTAATCATTAAGATATTGTGTGTTTTCTTTGTAACAACTTAGGCTATACAGAAGAGAAGAGAATTCAATTTAGAAACACATAAGCTTACGTTATTTGTAGATTATGAAAAAGCGTTTGACATATTAATATGGGATGTTTTAAATTGAAGCGTTGGGCCGAATAACGGTCTACGTTACAATCTACTAACTGTGCAGGAGGACCAAACTGTTACATCGTAATTTCGTTCATAATTTACTATCGGACGGGCAACATAGACCGTTACTCCATCAATATGTTTTGTACACTAAGCGAAGTATACGATTGTATGTTATTGAAAGTCATATTACACATCATAGAAGTTTGTAACATTTTTAACTCCACAGAAATGCTGCTGGGGAATACAGACAATAAACAGTTTTATACCATCGGAATATTATGAAATATACAAAATCAATGAAAAAGTTAAATTATGAACGAAATGATTGACATTTATTTTTAAATGCTATATATTAATATGGGCTTGGAATTGAACGGATTACATCAGCAGCTTGTCTGTGCGGATGACGTGAATATGTTAGGAGAAAATCCACAAACATTAGGGAAAACACAGGAATTTTACTGGAAGCAAGTGAAGAGATAGGTTTGGAAGTAAATCCCGAAAAGACAAAATATATTATTATGTCTCGTAACGGGAATATTGTACGAAATGGAAATATAAAATTTGGAAATTTATCTTTTGAAGAGATGGAGAAGTTCAAATATATTGGAGCAACAGTAACAAATATAAATGATACTCGGGAGGAAATTAAACGCAGAATAAATATGCGAAATGCCTGTTATTATTCGGTTGAGAAGTTTTTATCATCCAGTCTGCTGTCAAAAAATCTGAAAGTTAGAATTTCTAAAACAGTTATATTACCGGTTGTTCTTTACGATTGTGAAACTTGGACTCTCACTTTGAGAGAAGAACATAAGTTAAGGATGTTTGAGAATAAGGTGCTTAGGAAAATATTTGGGGCTAAGAGGGATGAAGTTACAGGAGAATGGAGAAGGTTACGCAACACAGAACTGCACGCATTGTATTCTTCACCTGACATAATTAGGAACATTAAATCCAGACGTTTGAGATGGGCAGGGCATGTAGCACGTATGTGCGAATCCAGAAATGCATATAGAGTGTTAGTTGGGAGGCCGGAGGGAAAAAGACCTTTAAGGAGGCCGAGACGTAGATGGGAAGATAATATTAAAATGGATTTGAGGGAGGAGGGATATGATAATAGAGAATGGATTAATCTTGCTCAGGATAGGGACCAATGGCGGGCTTATGTGAAGGCGGCAATGAACCTCCGGATTCTTTAAAAGTCAGTAAGTATATATTAATATGAATTAACATCATGTAATTTATTAAAGTTACACTCAATGTCATATTATGAATAAACATCCTATAATGATCAAATAATAACACTATTATTAGAAAATAACTGCAGCATTGAGATGTGGAGACACCTTTAAATTAATGAAAACTGTAACAATAACAAAAGAATAAAGAAAATTAGATATTGCAGTTGAGAAATTGTTGGAGGGTGGAATTTGAGAATTTGAACCCCTGTTCCGAATATTCAGTATCCATCCCAACAGGTGGCTTATCTATTAAGTATACAATTTATTAATAATGAAGACAATAACAATCACAGTTTTTAAATGCTGACTGTAAGAGAGTAATACATTTTAAACAGCTCCTTTCTGACATCAACAGCAAGCTGTGAACACATCTCCTTACAACAATTTCCACAACTCTGTTCCTGAAACGAAATACCTTGATAAAATTGTAAGATAAACTATAATGGCAGAACACAGCATAGACCAACTAACACTAGGTAAAGTGTAAATTAAAATACAACTAATAAAATACTGCAAAAATAACAGACAGGAACTTACATTACTTGGGGGATCTTTCTCACTAACGTGCGATTTCGTCTTCCATGTTGTATACTCAAGACCACTATCTCTCAGCGACTTTCGTGACACATCTTTCCACTTATTAATATTAATTTGTGTGGATACTTTTTCTTCTATATTTATTTAGCCGGTCAATATCTACCGTAGAAATCGTCACTGTCTTGCAGTCGTTCATTTTTCGTAATAGATCAACCGAAACCTGATGCACAGAGTTCAAGTACCCAGTATTCGTAAAGAGAACAAACTCCCGTGCAATAACTCCCGATTCGATGTAAACAACTGGATACGCTAGAAGTGACAGTGACATAGACCGTTGTTCCAACCAAGAAATTCATGGTTGTAACTCGTGTAGAAGCGCCTCTGATACAGATGTTGGAAAACAATTTTTGTGACAGCTGTGTAAGACTATACAGAGCATTATTCCATTAAAAATTCGATTTTAAACAATTGTAACATAGACCGTTATTCGGCCCAACGCTTCAAATATAAGGAGTTTCGTAGCCAATTAATAAAATTAGCACAAAGTTTAATATTATCAGGACAAAAATTGAACAAGGAAAACATTAGAAAAGTAACGACAGAAATTATTATCAGTGGGGTTCGAGAAATGTGTCTTCTTTTTTCCTCCTTTTTCCCTTTTTAATCTTTATTATGACGAAGCCATAACTGAATGATAGTTGAATGGTTTAAATAGAAGTTCATATTTAAATTAAATTGCATTTTATTTGTCGATGAGCAAAAGATAATGGCGGATTCAGATGACGACCTCCATATAGCTACAGATAAGCTGTGGAATATCAAAAACAAGGATTTTAACCTCAATATACGTGTAAATAAAACCAAAGTGTTGGCTTTTATTGCTTTAAGTCTTACAATATCCAAAACAGTGATGATGATAATATGATGAAGTTGATAGGTGTTTCATACCTAAAAGTATAAATATGGAAAATATCTTTACGAAATATAAATATATGCGCGGAACGATTAAGGAAAATTTAAATATAGCACAAGAAAATGGATACAACCCCAACATAATCTATACTAATAATAAATCTGTAGCCGAAGTTTTTCTGGTAATTTTCGATTTTTCAAAAATAATTGGTCCTAACATATATAATTAACCACCCTGAAATCGAAAATCTCATTTTTGCAATTTTTGTTTGTATGTCTGTCTGTATGTTTGTTACCTTTTCACGCGATAATGGCTGAACCGATTTATATGAAAATTGGAATATAAATTAAGTTCGTTATAACTTAGATTTTAGGCTATATGGCATTCAAAATACTTTATTTAAAAGGGGGTTATAAGGGGGCCTGAATTAAATAAATCGAAATATCTCGCTTATTATTGATTTTTGTGAAAAATGTTACATAACAAAAGTTTCTTCAAAAATGATTTCCGATAAGTTTTATTCTTTACAAAATTTTGATAGGACTGATATTTAATGAGATAAATGAGTTTTAAAATTAAAATAACGCCATCTAAGACGGTGCAATGAATTAAGAACAAATGACTTCGTCTATAAGGAGCCTTGGACAACAACAATCGAAACAGGGGCCTTGGACATCAACAATCGAAAACTATTAAACATAGCCTACAGAGAATGTTTCTGTGTTTGTATGAAGTAATATCAGAAGCTAAATTAACCGATTTGTATAATTAATTATTATTTCTCCATTGGAAAGTGTAGTTTCTCTAGATGGACATAATGCTATAATGTTATTACAGTAACGTCTGAGTAAATCGAGGACAGGTAAGATTAAAATAGCTTCTTATGCACAGAAAATTTGATAGGCTATTTTGTACATTCGTTTTCTGTATTTCTTAAAATAATATTTATGTACACTCATTTTAATCTCAGAGAATTAACGAACAACGAGAGTGTATTGATTTATTATGTAGTAATAGTACGTTAGCTTAGCAATCCATTATTTTATAATTCAAATTTTAACTATGCTCAATTGAATCGTGTTAAAATACATAAAATATATATGCAATAAATGCAATGCAAAAAAAATTAGGTAATGGGCGAAGCAGATTATCTAGCGCTGTTGTAAAAGTTGTTCCCTGGATCAAACGTCCTATTTTAATTATGTAATTACTTTATATTTATTTCTAAAAGGTGCAGCGAAGCGCACGGGTACGGCTAGTAGACAATATAATAAAACAGACAAAATATAATTACAATAACATAGGAACACAACACGAACACAATAACACAAAAAATACATCACACTAACACACGAAAACAATTGTTTGTATACATCCGAAGTTTGATTAGTGGAATATGTAGCTAATCGGCGATGTATGTAATGGAGGAGGAAAAGAAATGGCCACCCTACCCAATTATCTCCTGTCCTAGTTGCCTCATAAGTGGTGCCTTCTTGGTATCACTTGCGAGGTTCAGACCTGTCTTCGAACAGTTGTCTAAACTGTTACGGTATCAACTCACAATCAAACATTCTTATGGGGGGGGGGGAAGTACCGGTAATTAAATATTTTACTCTGTTATTAAATAAGGAAATAACACTCTATCAGCTCATGTCAGTCGATGAAATTGGTGATGCCGAAGCTATATATTTTTGGCTGAGACCAAGAATTCGCCATGGGATTGCCTGACATTCGTTTTAAAGCTGGGAAAAACCTCGGCAAATCCCATCCAAGTAATCACCTCAAGCGTAAATCGAACTCAAGACCGAGCGAGCGCTCGAAGCATGAATCCTGCCCATCATGTAGACCACACTAGCGGTGAACTAGATTAAAGTCCATAGCGCAACGGCCACGTCCACATCCCTCAGCAGAGGTGAACGATCATGCATAATCTCCCAGCCGTTATGTTTGATTTTTGAAACTGGATTTCTTTACTAACTATAGCTCTTGAAATTCACTACGATGCCTGGTAGCAGCAGTCCCATATACTGGTCGAGATTTCAAGGGAAAATTTCTTCTCCATGAGGACTCAAACCAATGCTCATTCCGTCGCTAGTCCAAGGCATGACGCCTTAGAGCAGGCATGGACACTGTGTTCCCTCAGGCCACTATATACACCACCCCTCCATTTCTCCCTCCACAAATATTTTACTTGTCTGCGTGTTCGTACAGCAAGCAGAGGTTGAACTCGGTACCATAGTATATATAATAATGAATTGTTTCGTAATTTCAGTCAACAACTTATCAATTAAAACAGAAACAATTTTCTGTTATTTCACATCACGACGTTATATATCACTAACATTTTTTATAAAAAAAAACTATCCTCAGGTGGAGAGACATAAATTAAAAAATTGAGCATAGGTAAAATACGAGAAAAAAAAATATATATACGAGATGGGCAGGGCATGTAGTACGTATGGGCGAACCCAGAAATGCATATAGTGTGTTATTTGGGAGGGAAAAAGACCTTTGTGGAGGCCGAGACGTAGATGGGAGGATAATATTAAAATGGATTTGAGGGAGGTGGGTTATGATGGTAGAGACTGGATTAATCTTGCACAGGATAGGGATTAATGGCGGGCTTATGTGAGGGCGGCAATGAACCTGCGGGTTCCTTAAGGGGAGTCTGTACTGCCATCCCATCAATATAAAGCAGAGTAATAAAAGCTAAAGACCGTAATTTTAGCCTGTTACATACAACAATACTTGAAGAATAACCCCTAAAAATTTCAAATGTGTATCTCATGTAAGTGCTGAGAAAAGTGCACCTAAATTAGATGAAATTTACATTGCTGGGATAGGCAGTACAGACTCCCCTTAAAAGCCATTTGTAAGTAAGTAATACACACACACACACACATTATAAGTGAAAATCAAAACTGTTTAAAGAAAATATGATATAAAATGTGGTTCTAAGTCATTTTAATACGACTATTACACTTTTACTACGTCATACTACTTTTACCAATAAAACGCTACGAAAGGACGTCTTTCAACCAATCATGGCTGCTTATCGCAGAATTTTATCGCGTCCCTAGCATTTGTTTAATTTTATCGCTTCCCTAGTATTTGTTTATTTTTATCACTACCCTAGCATTTGTTTATTTGTTTGCCAACATTTCAAACTGCACTGGTCTGGACGTAAAAAAAAAAAAATAAATAACAGAAAATTACAAACCACTCCAGTCGATACACAGCAGTTTCAAATATGACTCGCATTGGCATTCAAGAACAAGAATTAATAAAGATCACTGGTCATAGCTATGCATCTTCCCTGAAACCCTATTTACAAATAAATGAAGAGCACCATTCGGAAATCCTGAATAAGTTGAGGAATACACCATGTACATCAACGAGTTCACTTCTTTTGCGCACACATCCAATATAACATCAACTGAACCACCTACCACTAAAACATTCAAATTTGAAAATTGTACTTTCAATAATTGTTCCTTTTAAAATAAAATTATTAATGTTTATTTTTTATTTCATCATCGTTAATTAAAACTTTTCTTGTTTATTTCATCATTCCTAATTAAAACTTTTCTAACACTTGTTTATTATATTTAGGTTATGTTACAGCTTCTGCTGTGTGATATTATGCATAGTCACGTATCAGAGATTGTTTAATATTAAGATTTATTGAAAATCATCTGTCAAGTGACGTTGGTTACTTGGATCCGGATAATTGAAGTGTAATGCAACTGTTTTAATAAAAATTAAACTGAAACAAACAAAGCCTTCTTGACTAGTAATCGTCCACAGAATTTAATGAAGATTCCATAGTTGGCACAACTTATAACAAGAAAACAGCTAATCATAACACACTACTGCCATCTAGCGTAATATTTGTAATGTTGAGATGGTACAGTAATACATTTGAAGACAGTTGTATTTTCGTAAGTCAATTAATATTTTATTGTATTGGAGTACTTCGTTACTTCTAATCTTTATATACTTTCTTCTAATCGTGTAATAGTCAATTAAATCCCACTCGAGTTTTGATTTTCTCTAGATAAATCAAAACCTCTAGTGAGATTACTGTTGATAAAACATTTTGTAAAGTTTTTTAATTAACAGTCATATAAATGAACATACTATTTGAATCTTTTGACATTATACAACAATTTTCAATCATAAAATTGTGTGTGTTGATTAAAATTAAAATTTAAAGCCATTAGTGACACCATGTTCAGAAGAGAAGGTTACAATATATTATTGGTATTCTGTAAGAATGTTAATCAGTCACTCAAATCGATGAGGTGTATGTGACATGATGTTAAGAAGAAGACGAAAAATCAGACGTCGAGGTCAACTCATCGAAGCTTTACAAAGATCCGTAGTGTCGATTGATTGATTGATTGATTGATTGATTGATTGATTGATTGATTGATTGATTGATTGATTGATTGATTGATTGATTGATTGATTGATTGATTTGCTGGACATTCCAGATTTTGTTAATTTGCCATCTTATTTGTAACTAAAGTATTGTTGTTTTAGTTTATGGTCTGCTTTTACTTATTAAGGACTACCTCACACCTTCAAAAAAATTGCTTCACATAGGTTCATTGTCTGTTTAAAATCCATTATTCTTTGCCGGGTTTGAACCCGCTAAATTTAGACTCGTTGTAAACTTCCGGATCACGGATTACGCCAGACATTTGCGATACAAAACAATTCCACTAAACGTTGGATTGGTTATTCTTGACAATGAGTTGAATGACTCTTTACAACTCCGTGAATGTCTGCAGAATGTGTAATTTACTTTCGCTCTTTGGCTCTACAGCTCTTGGGTAAAAGTCCGTCTCTGCCGTGCGTGCCTTCTTGGAACACACATTACTTTCAACTTTCCTTAGTAAGGGTTCGAAAACCTCCAGGAAAGCGATTAATGTAAAATAGTTTATTTTTTTGAGCATCCTTTCTAAATTGTAGGTTATGTTCTTGAGTTTCGATTGTTTATTATTTCATTGCAAGACGGATAATAAGAAAATCGATTTGATAATGCAAAAAATAAATTTTGATATTTTAGGGAATTAACGCCTGCCTGACGGTGTAAGAATTTGTTCCTAAACACTGTTTTCTTTATATAGGCTACAGTAAGATTACAGTACTGATGAAGAGCGAGCTAGCAGCTAGAAAGCCTAGGGTTCGATTTCCAGTGGGGGGATCTTGAATTTTTCCCATTGATCTCATTATTCCTGCCGCACTATAGCCCTGGGGTTCATTCAGACTCTAACAAATGATTAGCTGTAACAAGATACGCCAAGGGCCTTGCAGTCTGTATAGGGACCGAATATCCGCTGTCTAGTTATTACTTACTTACTCACAAATGGCTTTTAAGGAACTAGCAGGTTCATTGCCGCCCTCACATAAGCCCGCCATTGGTCCCTATCCTGCGCAAGATTACTCTAGTCCCTACCATCATATTTCACTTCCCTCAAATCCATTTTAATATTATCCTCCAATCTACGTCTCGGCCTCCCCATATGTTTTTTTTTTCCCTCCGGTCTCCCAACTAACACATTATATGGATTTCTGGATTCGCCCATATGTGCTACATGCCCTGCCCATCTCAAACGTCTGGATTTAATGTTCCTAATTATGTCAGGTGAAGAATACAATATGTGAAGTTCTGCGTTGTGTAACTTTCTCCATTCTCCTGTAACTTCATCCCTCTTAGCCCCAAATATTTTTCTAAGAATCTTATTCTCAAACACCCTTAATATCTGTTCCTCTCTCAAAGTGAGAGTCCAAGTTTCACAACCATACAGAACAACCGGTAATATAACTGTTTCATAAATTCTAACTTACAGATTTTTTGACAGCAGACTGGATGACAAAATTTTCTCAACCTATCAATAATCCACACATTTCCCATATTTATTCCGCATTTAATTTCCTCCCGAGTGTCATTTATATTTGTTACTGTTGCTCCAAGATATTTGAATTTTTCCACCTCTTCATTGGATAAATCTCCAATTTTTATAGTTCCATTTCGTACAATATTCTGGTCACGAGACATAATCATATACTTTGTCTTTTCGAGATTTACTTCCAAACCCATCGCTTTACTTGCTTCAAGTAAAATTTCCGTGTTTTCCCTAATCGTTTGTGGATTTTCTCCTAACATATTCACGTCATCCGCATAGACAAGAAGCTGATTTAACCTGTTAAATTCCAAACCCTCTCTGTTATCCTGAACTTTCCTAATGGCATATTCTAGAGCAAAGTTAAAAAGTAAAGGTGATAGTGCATCTACTTGCTTTAGCCCGCAGTGAACTGGAAAAGTATCAGATAGAAACTACCGTTTATAATCGTTTTAAACTATTATTCCAAAGATATAAATAAAATAATTCAATACATATCAAAATAAGAAGATAAACCTTTGTTTTCTGACTTGCACATTAAATTATTTCTCTGGTCTTCCATAAGGAAGGCATTTGGATGAAACTGATGCAGGCCTATGTAACTGTTGTCCGTCCCAGGAAGCTGTAGAGTAGAAAGACGAAACAAGACCTCTGCGCAAGTGGTATGTGGAGGGCTAGGGCCAATGATCGCTCTGGAGGGAGGTGTTGGTTGAACCATAATATACCCAGATAGGTCGGCCTTATAGGCTTTGAGGTTAACAACGTTTGTCAGGTTTACTACGCTGCCATCTAGTTGTCACATAAGGAGTCACGTCATAATTACCATTTGAATTGCATTAGCGACTGTACTGCCATCTCGTGTTCGTTTACGACGGACAGGTGGCCATCCTGGCGGTTGTTCGCTTCAAAGTGCTGCCGATTTTATCATAGCGATGAGTTATCTGTTACATATATGATCTAAGGTTGAACGAAGCGAACAATCGCTTGTAGGGAGGGGATCATTTCTATCTGAACTCTACTCTACCTTCTACCACGAACACCTAACCTCTTAGCGGCCTCGAGCTGATACTGCCCGCAATACAGGTAGATTCCGCCCCCCTTATGCGTGAAGTTACTCTACAGATACCCGGGAACGACCATAATTTTTCATAAATTTACGTAAACGTTTTACAGAATATATATGCTTTGTAATGTATTAATTTACTGTCTTTGAAAATTGGCATTTAGAAGTTATGTAAACGTAAAAATACATTGCTTATCTCAGCGGTAGGTCTACCCTTGCGATGACCGAATGGTCTAGTCCTATTGCCTCTTATCGAGGCGGTCCGGATTCGAATTCTGTTCAGACCTGAGATTTTTCATTAAAATTCAAAGTGATACTGGTAGCGAACAAAATCGTTTTTTGGGGTTTTCTCGCGGTTCTGCCGTTTTCCCGCGTTACGTATCCACATCATTTCGTCCGATCTCTATCCTTTATCATTCCATAGCATTCCACGGTCGCCAGCTGGCTAATAAGAAATTATTTCCGTGACACATTGTTTCCCTCATCATTTTATAATTGAAGCGTTGGGCCGAATAACGGCCTATGTTACATCTGCTAACTGTGCAGGAGGAACAAAAATGTTACATCGTAATTCCGCTCATAAATTTACTATCGGACGGGCAACATAGATCGTTATTCCGTCAATATGTTTTGTACACTGAGCGAAGTATACGATTGTATGTTATTGAAAGTCATATTACACATCATAGAAGTTTGTAACATTTTTAACTCCACAGAAATGCTACTACTAGTACTGTGGAATACAGACAATAAACAGTTTTATACAATTAGAATATTATGAAATATACAAAATCAATAAAAAGGTTAAATGATGAACAAAATGATTATGACATTTATTTTTAAATGCTATATATTAATATGAATTAACACTATGTATTTTTTTTAAGTTACACCCAATGTCATATTATGAATAAACATACAATGGTCTACTATTAGAAAATAACTGCTGTAATGAGATATAGGGACACGATTAAATTAATGAAAGTTGTAACAATAAGAAATAAATAAAGACAATTAAATATTACAGTTGAGAAACTGTTGGGAGATGGAATTTGAAATCCTGTCTCGAATATTCAGTATTCATCCCAACAGATGGCTTTTCTGTTAAGTATAAATTGTATTAATAGTGACGACAATAACAATTACAGTTTTTAAATGCTGACTGTAAGAAAGTAATACATTTTAAACAGTTCCTTCCTGACATCAACAGCATGTTCCCGTTCCCGAGCTCCGTCAAGCTTCTCATTAATTGTGAATGCTCACATTTAAATATATGTGCTTTAACAATTTTTTCCGTTCTCGTTGTCGTTGTAGTTTCCGTTACCGGTTTATTGTCGACCAGGTTTAAATATGCAAAATTTGGTAAAATTGATCGAATAATGTAGTCTATGTAGATTTTGAACTTAAAATTTAATTCATATTGGAACTTCTCGGATTTTCCACTTGATCCCTAAGCGTACACTTAGGGTCTACGGGATGCAGTGGAGGAGAATGCAGAGAAATCATTCTGGTAATCTTATTATGCGCTCCAAATACCCAAGGTTATCAAATTTTATTTAAGTTTAATTTTTTCCATATTTTAATGTACCGTAAGGTATATTTCTTCCCCATTGTGAAGACTAAGAGTGCAATATTTTGGTGAATATCGGCCAAAACATGTAGATATATAATATAGGCTACAATTTAATTTATCTTCGAGAATTTTTGATTTTCCATTACAGGAGTCCTGTACGCTCGCTTAGATGTTTATATTTGAGAGAAACAGAAAAATCGATATCATCATCATATTATACTCTACACAAAACCCCAGGATATCAAATTATACTTAGAGGACAACGGATTTTCTCCTCTCAGGAGCCGCTCCATGAGTTGTCGTGGTGCGATAAAATTAATTTCTTTTTATCAATCGTATTCCATAAAAAAATAATGTTGCTCGAACCAGGAGAGTGGTAGTGCGTCCATATTTTAAAGAAGCCCATATTTTTCACCAGGTTGTGAAGGCTAAGTGTGAATAATTTAAAAAATATTGGCCAAAGCGTGTAGATTTGTTAGAGAACATACAAGGATATATGCATACATATGAATTTTACTTCTATATACTAGATTTAATTAATTAATTAATATAATCATTTAATTAATTCATTCATTCGTTATTTATTTATTTATTTATTTATTTATTTATTTATTCATTCATTCATTCATTCATTTATTTATTTAAATAAATATTCATTTATATAGGTAGCTTATTTATTTATTTATTTATTTATTTATTTATTTATTTATTTATTTATTTATTTATTTATTTATTTGTTTGTTTTTGTTTATTTATGCATTCATTCATTTATGTAGGTATTTATTTATTATTATTTTTTTAGATTTTAGTTTATTTATTCATATATTTAATAAATTCTTCATTTATTTAAAGAATTCATTTACTATTTATTATTCATTTAATTGATTCATTCAAGGATATATGCTTAGACACAAATTTGATTTTATATACTAGATTTTAATTAATTAATTCGTTCTTTATTTATGTATTTATTTAATTTTTATTTACAGTATTTATTTATTTATTTATTTATTTATATAATTCATTAACTATTTATTTATTTAATTATATCGTAGATCTTAGTGTTATTGAGCTTTTCACTTAGCATGGCCTCTCCGATATTCTTTACTTCGATTACTGCTTTGTTCGTAAGTGGTGTCTAAGTTCAGAATAGATTTCGTGTTGCAGACACATAAATGGTGTGTCAATTGCTACATTGATTTAAGGAGCAAGAAACTATCTTGAGCAAATTATTTCATTTTATTTTTGTATTTATTATGCATTGATTTCTTCAGTCACTCTCTGCATTTACTTAATATCGTAGGTTTATCATGTTTCTTTCCTCCGCCTTATCCAACCATATCATTCCATACTCTCCGGACGGGAAGTGGTACCTGAGGCGCCAGGCATGGTGAAGCGACTTGCTTGGCACCCGGTGGAGGTTCGCGCAGACCTGATCAGTGATTGACCGTGGCCCCAGCATGTAATAGCGGGTCCCTCCCTCGCACAGCGAGATTATGGATTTTAAAATCGTTTAAAGGATGAGCTTGTCTATAAAAACTCGAGAGTAAACAAGAAAAAAAATATTTTCCTTTTCGTTTCCGCCCCCTTCAAACTCTCCCTTTTAATGTTCACTTCTCTCCCTCTCTCCGTCTCTCTTTCGGCTTCAAGTTTTCTATTTCATCTTTCTCCAAAATCTGTTGAAATTAATTTTGTTCCACCCCACCCTTACCTCCTTCGTTCATACGTGAGGTCAAGAGTAGCTTATATTCACATACACTCACCAATGTCCTACACATCTCTGTGTTGTCCTGTGGTGTCTCACTTAAATACTTGGTTGGTGCTTGATTCACGTCCTAAGAATGCCAAAAATGTTATGGTTCATGCAAAAGAGCCCTTAGAAAAACCGATAACGTTCAATATGACCGACGACTGATGTAATGGCATCCTCCGAGAGGGAAGTAAAACTGGGAGTTCCTTGCAATATATACGACACGTAAAATAATCCTTCCTCTGATAGAGGGCCTCAGGAAAAATTTTTCTCTATTCGCCAAGTTTAACGTCGACGTTGAATAATCTCAGCAGTTGAAATCGTCGTTTCACGAAATACTACTACTATTACCACTACTACTATAATTATTATTACTACTACTACTACTACAAATCTACTACTACCACACTACTGCAACTACTATTGCTAAACTATTACAACTCCTACTAACACTACAACTGCAACCACAACTACTACTATTACTACTACTACTACTACTGTACTATTACTATAACTACTACTTTTACTACTGCTGCTTCTGCTACTTTTAATACTATTACTTCTACTACTACTCCCATTACTACAGCTAAATATTATTGCTACTATTACTATTACTTCTACTACTACCATTTTTTCTTCTGCTACTATTACTACTACAACTACTATTACTTCTACTAATACTACTAATACTCCTACTACTGCTACTACTACTACTTCTACTACTACTTTTACTACTACTACTACTACTATTACTTCTACTTCTACTACTATTACTTCTACTTCTACTACTATTACTTCTACTACTACTACTACTATTACTTCTACTAGACTACTACTACTGTTATTACTATTACTTCTACTACTACTACTACTATTAGGTACTTCTACTACTATTACTTCTACTACTGCTACTAGTACTACTACTAATACTACTCCTACTACTACTTCTTCTACTGCTACTACTTCTACTGCTACTACTACTATTACTTGTATTACTACTACTATTACTTGTACTACTACTATTACTTCTACTACTACTACTTCTCCTACTACTACTTCTTCTACTGCTACTAATTCTACGGATACTACTACTATTACTTGTACTGCTACTACTACTATTACTTGTACTACTACTACTTCTACTGCTACTACTACTATTACTTCTACTACTATTACTTCTACTACTACTACTTCTTCTACTGCTACTACTTATACTGCTACTACTATTACTTGTACTGCTACTACTACTACTACTATTACTTGTACTACTACTACTACTACTACTACTTCTACTGCTACTACTACTATTACTCTTGTACTACTACTACTATTACTCTTGTACTACTACTACTATTACTCTTGTACTACTACTACTAATTTTCTTGTTACTGCTACTTCTCTTACGTCTGCTAATACTATCATTATTGCTTCTACTCTTACTACTACTACTACTAACACTTCTGTTACTGCTGTTACTACTACTACTAATATGTCTGCTAATATCATTACTACTACTACTACTACTACTACTGTTGCTATTACTACTACTATTTTTACTACTACTACTGCTACTAATATTTCTGTTACCGCTGTTACTAATACTACTTGTAATACGTGTGCTAATAGGCCTACTACCATTACTGCTTCTATTCCTACTACTACTACTACTCTACTACTACTTATTAGTAATACTACCACTACTGTTACTACTAATGAGTATTTACTACTACTACTACTACTACTACTACTACTACTACTACTACTACTACTACTACACTACTACTACTACTACTACAGATTGGCTACTGTCTCATAAGTACTGTCGGTTTTGTAGCAAAGTATTAGTTGGAGTGTGCTATCACAAGAAGTAAATGCCATTGCCATTAAATTCTATAGTCCTGAGCCACCTTTTCATATTAGACAGATATCTCGCGCTATACACTCAATATTTGAATCCCATTATTGTTAATATGATGTCTTGTAAAGTGGAGGCACTTTGTAGTACTGACCTCATTTGCCGGGATTCGCGTCTTACGTGAAATGTCAGAGAGCAGGCATTGAGGTGGTTAAAATGTTTATGGAAGAATAAAGAAAAGAGAATTGCCTCCAGTATTTCACACGACGCATGAGCGTGGTCCAGAGGTAACGAGCAGGACTCGTGTTCGGAGGCTGCTATTGGGCATGGGTTCGAATCCAGTTTGATATGGTTACTGGTTGTGTTTCTTACGAGCTTATCTGAAACTGCGAGGGGAATGTCAGGTAAACTTATTGCAAATCTTCGGGCTCATGTAGCCAAAATATCATTTGCTTCATCGTTTTACACACGCTGTAGATAACAGTTCAGTTGATACAGCATCGTTAAATAACTGAAGCAGATGAAAAATAAATTAAAAAAGAATGGTATACAGTCATATGACTTATTTTAATGTAAATTTTACAATTATAAATTTACATTATATTTTAAAAACAATTTCTTTTAATGTAATGTAAATGTATGATATAATTTACATTAAACTAAGTCATATGACTGAATACCATTCTTTTTTAATTTGTACTTGACTTACTGGAACCTTTCAAAATGAACTCTAAATTCGATGGAAAATAGATCTCTAAGGTTCGTATAAAGTATTGTCCGTTACTCAGGAGAAGACGAGCGGAAAGAATGTGACCTTCTTGACTATCGCTGTTGATTATTATAAACATCGCTCAGATAAGCATCCCAGTAGCCAGGTTATTACTCGTGCAGGAAACATGAGTAACAATGCGTATGGAAATTAAAGCTAAGTTGAACAGAAGGAGACCTAATGTTTCCGCTTACTGCAGTACAAATATTGCACGTGTTGTCGTACGTTATCTGTTCACATCCCTTCCTCCTCAGTCCGCTCTCGTCTTCTCCTGAGTCACCGACAGTAGCTGCATCAGAATAGGCATCCTTGGTCCGTGCGTTTTGTTTACAAACATTAACTAGTTGTCGCGTGTCCCCCACCCGACAATAGTGACAACGTATATTCAGTTCCTATCGGCTGTACTGTCCATTCGCTGATGTTTTAGCTAAGGGGTGAGGAATGCTCTTCCCAGCAGGTAGAGCTTAAGTTAGTGGAAGAGGGCAGTGTTTACTTAGTCTCTTTTTTCTTTTTTTAATTTATAAACATAAACATAATTTTATGTATATTTGGATATAGAACATCTAACAACAAAAATATGTAGGATCTATACTAATAATAAATCTGTAGCCGAAATTTTTCTCGTAATTTTCGATTTTCCAAAAATAATTGGTCCTAACATATATAATTAACCACCCTGAAACCGAAAATCGCATTTTTGAAATTTTTGTTTGTATGTCTGTCTGTATGTTTGTTACCTTTTCACGCGATAATGGCTGAACCGATTTATATGAAAATTGGAATATAAATTAAGTTCGTTGTAACTGAGATTTTAGGCTATATAGAATTCAAAATACTTTATTTAAAAGGGGGTTATAAGGGGGCCTGAATTAAATAAATCGAAATATCTCGCTTATTATTGATTTTTGTGAAAAATGTTACATAACAAACGTTTCTTCAAAAATGATTTCCGATAAGTTTTATTCTTTACAAAACTTTGATAGGACTGATATTTAATGAGATAAATGAGTTTTAAAATTCAAATAACGCCATCTAAGACGGTGCAATGAATTAAGAACAAATGACTTCGTCTATAAGGGGCCTTGGACAACAACAATCGAAACAGGGGCCTTGGACATCAACAATCGAAAGCTATTAAACATAGCCTACAGAGAATGTTTCTGTGTTTGTATGAAGTAATATCAGAAGCTAAATTAATCGATTTGTATAATTAATTATTATTTCACCATTGGAAAGTGTAGTTTCTCTAGATGGACATAATGCTATAATGTTATTACAGTAACGTCTGAGTAAATCGAGGACAGGTAAGATTAAAATAGCTTCTTATGCACAGAAAATTTGATAGGCTATTTTGTACATTCGTTTTCTGTATTTCTTAAAATAATATTTATGTACACTCATTTTAATCTCAGAGAATTAACGAACAACGAGAGTGTATTGATTTAGTATGCAGTAATAGTACGTTAGCTTAGCAAGCCATTATTTTATAATTCAAATTTTAACTATGCTCAATTGAATCGTGTTAAAATACATATATGCAATAAATGCAATGAAAAAAAATTGGGTAATGAGCGAAGCAGATTATCTAGCGCTGTTGTAAAAGTTGTTCCCTGGATCGAACGTCCTATTTTAATTATGTAATTACTTTATATTTATTTCTAACAGGTGCAGCGGAGCGCACGGGTACGGCTAGTTAATAATAAAGTCCTGGACCAAATTAATAATTATAATTATGTTGGATGCAATATCTCACAGCAAACTTCAAATGATGTGGAAATTAAAACAAGTTCGTGTATCTCATTGATAACAATTTATTTATTTATTTATTTATTTATTTGTATTTATTTAGCCTACTTATTTATTATTTATTTATTTATTTATTTATTTATTTATTTATTTAATCTGGCAGGATTAAGGCCATAAGGCCTTCTCTTCCATCCTGCCAGATAGCACATATAAATACAGAAAAGAAATACAAACACTGATAAAAATAATAAAAAATAAGTTAAAGCCCCATAGAGGGTCAACAGGGTCAAAAGAACACTATAGAGCTCTCATCGAGCTAATACAAGAAAAAAAACAGAGATAGCAATGATGGTAGTTATAACTCATAATAACAACAATAGCTAATAATAAATACATTACATATTAACTGTCAATTTTACAACAGCATAGTTACAGTATTTATTATATGTCATGGGTCAAGCCGAAGTTGCGCAACCTGCCAGATGTTCAACACGCAATTCCATGAATTAGAATGTGAATATATATTATTTTTAATGTACCGCAGTACATATGATATTTCCATGCAGATATTCTGAGTCATCATACGATGAAAGAGTAATGGAACGGAGAAAAATTCTCTCCGGCGCCGGGATTTGAACCCGTGTTTTAAGACGGCGCTTATTCCGTCGGATCCCAGCCAACTAGTCACTCATGGCGAGTGCACCTCAGCACATGTGTGGACTTCGGTCCTACGTTCATAGACATCTATGACGTAGTGCAGAGGGCGGCCACTAGAGGAACCCAAGAGTTGGAGCTTAAACTGAGACGATTCTTCCGACGCCGGGGTGGTATCCGGTGTGGCTTAGTGGATAAAGCATCAGCACGTAGAGCTGAAAACCCGGGTTCAAATCCCGGCGCCGGAGAGAATTTTTCTCCGTTCCATTACTCTTTCATCGTAGAATGTGAATGTGAAATTTGAATTTTGATATTGTCCGACTTTGAATTTTGATATTGTCCGACAACATAAAAATAATAATGTACAACATAAAAAATTGACGAAAGAAACTATTCCAAAATTCTATATAATACATTGGTCGTACCATCATGTCTCTATGGAGCCAAAATCTGGGTCAAATCTGAACAAAGCCAAGGCCCTATCCTATACAGCTATACAGCCTATCCTGATAAGCTACTTTATCACAAATGAATTGGTCTGATATGGCTGTTATGTGAGCTGCGACAAGGAATTATAACCCTCTGCTACTCTGCTTCATCTTAAGCAACATCAGATTTGGAGAGTCTATAGTGTGAAAAAAACGGTAGATATGTTTTGCAACTCTAAGTGCAGGGATCCATATCTGGCCTAGCCCTCGAAAAGTCAAGTCAAATACAGAATGAAAGTGATATAAATCTGCAGATTGAAGGGGGTAATAGAATTATTGAAAATAAACAAAAAAAAAACATATTATGCGTACTGTAATTAAGTGCATGGTTAATTAGAAAATTATGCTGAAAATTTTCATAGTTTGGCATCGTCGGTTCACCTACGAATACACACACGCATTCGGTCTGAAAAGTAGCGTTCCGTACCTTACACTGCAGTAGGTTGCTAGACTTCCGTCCAGCTTCTTGAAGACATTGACGTAGTGTTGGCCTCGCAGCTTCGAGAACCAAAAAGATCGGAGGGTGCCAAGTCGGGACTGTAGGGAGGATGCGGAAGAATTTCCCACCCAACTGTCCTGATTTTCTCCATGGGGACACGAGCAATGTGAGGCCGCGCGTTATAGTGTTGAAGGATTATCTTCTTTTCAGGTCGTTTCTCACGCAATGCACGACGGAGCTTCAAAATGTCTGGATATTACGGATAGCATTTATGGTCTCTCCAGGTTCAGGAAATTCAACCAGACTGCAACCCTGAACTCATCAACTCTTTCCTTGTTAGGTTCCGTGAAGGTAGTTCGAGGGCGACCGCTACGAGACTCAATTTGGATGCTCTTGTTCCCGTCTTTGAAATGTTTCACCCATCTCCTAACACTGCTGGCGTGCATGCACACATCTCCGTATGCTTGCTGAAGCCTGAGATGAATTTCAGCAGAAGATTTTTTTTCTCTTTAATAAGGAATTCAATGATAGCACGCTGTCGAAACGAATTATCATTGTCGACCATTTTGCAAACATTGCCTGTGATCACGTGTTAGAAGCTAATTACGTCACAATAAGTCAACACGTAGTGTAAAGTCTGTAGATTACGATCATGCAGTCGCTTTTGTTACATTACTGAAATTGGAATTGTAACAAACACTGTACTTGCTCATGACTTTCAGTATGACCCTCTGTAATTTATAAGAAAACCGTCCATTTTATTTAAAAACTGCAGAGAGATCACTAATTCCTCAACAGTTTTACCTATGATTAAAATCAAAATCAGGATCGTACGAACTTGCCTCTAGAGCAGCCGTGGCGAAAAGGCCATGGTGCGCCGAGCCACTGTGTAAGCTGCAACGTGCATAACACCTATGGAGGGAGGCGGACAACCGAAGGGGAAGTTGTTTAGGACGTGTAACGAAGAAAGAAATGAACAAGAAAACATAGGACACATTATCACAACCTAAAACTAACTGTCTTCAGAATGTCTCTGCGACAAAGTTTCAAAATCAGGAATTATGTCACTTACTGCCAATCGTAGTTGTCTGTCAGTCGTGATCTAAATTTGATTTTTACTATTTTCATTGTTGAAAATAATTTTTCACAAACGTAAGTTACAGCGAACATGGCTTCAACAGAGCAAGCGAAAGAACGAAGCTTCAAATATTTATTTTTTTCCAAAGATTTGAAAAGTTCAATATCTGTCAAGTCCTTACATCTAGCTTTCATTTAACGTCACATTGTAAATCTGTGAGTTTAAATTGAAAATCTAACCGCATTATTCGTACATCTGCTGTAAAAGAATCGACGTACAGAGAACCTTTTAAATGTTTCATCAGTAACATGTAGTAACTTATAATGCCGTTTTATGTTATACAACCGTTTTCCTAGTAATATTTGTGAACAAATCATACATTTAATATTTTCATCATATTGTAAGCAAAAGAATGCATCCTCCCATCCTACTTGAAACTTTAGTTTTTTTTATAGAGGTACATGGTTTCGAGAGAGATATTGCGACGATACGCCACTCGCAGGTCCGAGACAAATACAAATAGAACGGAGTTTGACTCCAGTGAGTGAGAGGGTGGGGGTTGTAGGTAGGAAGCGAGAGAAAAGCACTGCGAGCCACAATGTGCTCGTGAGTCGCATTTTCGCCGCGGCTGCTCTAGAGTAAAACAGTATTAACATTTAGGAGAAAATTATTTTTTTCTGAGAAAAATATTGATTTGTGAGCAATGTGGTAGATTTTTTTTTTTTTTTTTTTTTTACATTTTATCAAAGGAATAAGCTGTTAAAATCTGTAGTGTTACATTACTTCCACTCTGTACATCTTGAGCTAACTTTTCTAATAGAACGGTGATGTTTAAACGAGGCACCGCAGTAGTAGCGATCGTAGTGATGGTATAGCAGTGGTGATGGTTGTAGTGGTAATGGTCGCTGTCGTAGTGGTGGTAATAGTGGAAAAAAAGAGGATTTTTGAGAATTCTTTGACTGTCGCACGTCAGCCTTTAGACTTTTTCTGCTACCTCTTAACCTATCATATGAGTTCTAGCTATGTATTTGATAAATTCAAGAACCTTCACTCCTGTGTTGGGGTCATTCACACTTCTCGGTGACAGAGTTGCAAAGAGTTGGAGTCTTCTTCTCTCGAAGACTTCACATTCAAGCAATCTGTTTTTTTTTTCCATCGCCAGAACTAGGATGTTGCGAGTTCGACTCGAGATTCAAGCTGCGCACGGTTCTGATCTCGGTTGTACTAATTACCTGGTTGGTTTTTTTTCCTAAGGTTTTCGTACAATTAAGGTGTATTTTACTTATAGTACCATGGCAAATCTTGGAACTCATATTGCCAAATACCATCTCGCTGTCTCCAACTCCAGCGAAGTCAAATAACCTAGCAGTTGATACAGCGGCGTTAAGTACCGATTAAAAATAATGTAACAATTGTGAATTGATAAAATGATGAGAAGAATGTAAGTGCCCCGGAAATAATTTCTTCTTAGCCAGATTATCTCAAACATTTTTAAATTCAAGAGCCACTTTTTGTTTTTTACGTTTTGACATTATACGAAATATACGGGGAATGGAGCAAAAAATGTTATGGTTCAAACAATAGAATGCAATATTTTCATAGAAGTACAGTACTTGTTTTCAGCATCACTGATAACTGGAGTCTTTTCCCCCTCCGGTCACCCAACTAACACTCTATGCATTTCTGGATTCGCCCATATGTGCTACATTCCCTGCCCACTTCAAACCTCTGGATTTAATGTTCCTAATAATGTCATCGTGCCAGAGAATCAATCCCATTCCGAGGCTTATTGTATGGTTTCGTAACAAGCTGTTTTTTTACGGTGATGGGTTGTATGTATGTATGTATGTATGTATGTATGTTATGTATCATAGAATTATTAGAATAATATTGCTGTAGCTTGTACTCTTTGACCAAAATGTAGTGTGGTAATCGATTAGAGCCAGTTGTACTATCGATATTTAACGCGCCACACTAGAGCGCTCTACTGGATGCAATAGAGAACCTCAGATATTCTATTACCTTTCGTAACGAAGTAATGACGAAACTATGACGTAGCTGTGTAACAGTATGTATGTATGTATGTATGTATGTATGTATGTATGTATTCACACTGCAAATGGGTATATACCCGGTGGCAGTGGTAACTAATTACTCTCAATAATGACAATTAATAATAAACACAGTTAATAAAAATACAATTAATACTACTACTACTACTACTACCCGGGGTTCGATCCCAGGTGGTGACAGGATTTTTTCTCGTTGCCAAACTTTCAGAACGGCCCCAAGGTTCACTCAGCCTTCTATAAAATTGAGTACCGGGTCTTTCCCGGGGGTAAAAGGCGGTCAGAGCGTGGTGCCGACCACACCACCTCATTCTAGTGCCGAGGTCATGGAAAGCATGGGGCTCTACCTCCATGCCCCCCAAGTGCCTTCATGGCATGTTACGGGGATACCTTTACCTTTTTTACCTTTTACTACTACTACTACTACTACTACTACTACTACTATTACTACTACTACTACTACTACTACTACTACTACTACTACTACTAATAATAATAATAATAATAATAATAATAATAATAACAATAACAATAACAGGGAGAATCCTAAATTAAATGAAGCACGATCACTTAAATAACATTTAAAGTAAATCTAATTTGTATCTTAACCCTAAGTTCGAACTGGAGCTCACGAGTATGATATGTTCATACATGCACAAGTATCTTTCAGCACTACACTCATTTCGCTGACAACTCACTCACTGCACTGGAACTACGACACATTTCACTGATAGTATCCTGATTTCACTAACGCTTCAAAAACATTTCACTGTTCAAATACTTTGCAATGCCACCATAACCTATAAAACTTCACTTATCGGCTGTCCACGACTGCTTATTCAATTCAACCAATCTCTACTTTCAAATAATTGTATAAAAGCTTTAGTATGTGTGTGCGCGTTCGCGTGTTGTTTTTTTGTGTCCAGCGCTTGGTAACGGACCCAACTAAGGATTTTCCCTTTCCCTGATGATGGTGCAGGTACACTACATACAGTAGCTCCGAAACGTTGGATATCTCTACATCTAGGACACCGTGCAAATATCCAAAATCCTCGCAGCGCGCAGATCACAGTGAAAGTCTCGACCCATGCGGTGTGTGTTGACCCATTTCACCAACGGCAACGGACCTAGCCGAGAGGCTCGTCGTAGGCCCTTGCTGCACTGGCTAGCCGCTCCTCGTCTCCCCCCGCCCGCGGTATGGTAGCCTGGTACAAGACACTTCAAAACGTATGACGACGTCAACCTATTATAAGCGGAGAGGCAACCTCTTATTAGAATCGGCATAAATCAAGATCACATATCTACGGGCCAGAGTAAACAATAATTATATCTTAAATATTTTAATTTCCATAGTTTACCCACGGATCGTCTGTTTATTATTTTATCAATCTTCACGCGTCCCTCGTGCTCACGTGGGCACTGCGTTCTGTGTAGTCAGAGGTCATCGGGGAAAAACCGAGCGTTTCCATTGCTTCTCGGATAGAGAGATGATGGTCGATACATTATTTATCTTCAGTATTATTATTATTATTATTATTATTATTATTATTATTATTAATATTATTATTATTATTGTAGTAGTAGTAGTAGTAGTAGTAGTAGTAGTAGTAGAAGACTTACAGTCTTACTAATAAAGTGTATAGTTTTTATACGAGACTTATGCAGAGTTGCGACAGAAAACGTTACTAATAAACCGTGAATAAACTATGAACGTATAAACAGGTTGTAACTATACAATGGGAATTGCTTTGCAGTAGTTATATACACGAAACCCCTTCTTTAAGCGTAGTATATAGGGAAAAAATGGCTGCCCCTCTAACAGCTGTTCGTATCGACTGTCATTTTATGATGATGGTTACCTTGTAACCACAGAAGAACAAACCAAAGATCATAGAATTATTAGAATAATATTGCCACAGTCTACTATATACAGTCGCGAAGCTCAATATGTAGTAAAAATGCAAACAGGGGTAGTTGCCCACCACTAGGATCGCTACTATCGCCTCATCATCGCAGATCTCTCTCCTAGCAGCCGACAAAATATGTTACACTTTCGTTGTCGTGTTCTTTTGGAAAAATTAACACCTTCCTTCCATTATTGAAATATTAAATGCATAAAGTTAATTTATTATTTTAATGAAGTATATTAAATTCCACCATAAACTCGAAGATACCTGCAAGAAATAAGTTAATATAATTTTCGTTTGTGCAAAACGAACTGAAATTTACTATAATAGCTTCACTCATTCAAGATTATAGCGATAATTAACTATGAACTGAAACCAATAAATATTAATTTGCATTTCTCTTTACAACAATAATAATGGAAATATGAATTAATGGAGTAACTTACGTGTACCGGTACTTGTAGTGTAGGCTTACGTAGTTAACAAAATGGGATGAGGTTAAGCAATAATAATCACACCAGAATTGGAAATAAAACGTGATCAATACATTTTATTGTAACAGACTTTTTCTATGTCTCTAGTTAAAGCAACAAATAAAAATAACAACAAAATTAACAGCTATAATTAAAAACATATCCTTTGAAGAAAAAGGTAGGCCTAAGCAATAATAATCCCACCAGAATTGAAAATAAAACGTGATCAGTAAAGTTCATTAAAACAAACTTAATTTTTCTACGTCTTTAGTAAAGTAACACATAAAAATAATAACAAAATTAATAGCTACAATTAAAAATATATCCTCTGAAAAAAAAGTAGACCTAACCTTTATTTCTCTGGAAATTTAGCAGCCTAAGTGACAGAACTTTGACCGGTATCTAATGTCCTTTCGGTTAGACTGAAACATTTCATTGTGAAATTTAAGGATATAATGTATTCTAACAGTCACAAAGAACTTCAAATTAACAGTTTTGTTTCTGCACAGCATTCTTGTGGAAACCCAGGAACCTTTCTGAATCTTTCGGAAATCGGAAAAAGGATAACTCTGGCCTCTTTCTCTTACTGTTGCTACAATTTACAGCACTACAAACGTCTCCTCCTTGTCCCATATTATTATTCCAATTATTATATTTTAGCCATTAACATTTTCATTATAACCAATAACGAACATTTCACAAGCATCAATGTGAAATACGCAAGGAGCTAGCACTCGATAGAAATACGACACAGTCCAAAGTCGACCATGGACAGTCTATTGTTTTTAGTTGCTAATCGCTTGGAGCGCTTTATCACGAGATTTGCAAAAAAAACACCTCAAGCTTCGCGACTGTATATAGTAGACTGTGATATTGCTGTAGCTTGTACTCTTTGACCAAAATGTAGTGTGGTAATCGATTAGAGCCAGTTGTACTATCGATATTTAACACGCCACACTAGAGCGCTCTACCGGATGCAATAGAGAACCTCAGATATTCTATTACCTTTCGTAATGAAGTAATGACGAAACTATGACGTAGCTGTGTAACAGTTGTACTGTTATACACGACGTATGTAGTGATTATTAGTAAGGAATTTACACACGACGCATAAACGAGCTACTCATTGTATAAGACAGTTAAACGTCTGTATATAGAGTTTTTATTAGTAAGACCGTTATTTTACAAGACTTCAACTGCGATGGTTATCTAGCGTCAAAGTGAAATGAAGGTGATAGATAATGCCGACTAATCCTTTGATTTAAGTTCTGGCTGATAAGTACATCTACTTGGGTTGGATAAAAAGTAATGAGAACAGTTCGACATTTCTGACATGGCTTTATTCACAGGGGTACAACATTTACGTACCTTCTATATAGTAGCCCCCCTTATTTATTACCTTTTGCCAAATGTTTGGAAGGCGTCGTACACCATCAGCGCGTCCATCTTTGTTGATGTTCCGTATTGACCGCCCTAAAGCACGGATAAGTTCATCTCTGGTATTGTACCGGGTGCCTCGCAGTGGTTCTTTCACTTTGGTGAAAAGATCGTAATCGCATGGATCATATCGGGTGAGTACGGAGGATGTTCCAGAATCTCCCATTGCCAGCGACGCTAGAGGTCCTTGACAGCAGCAGCGGTGTGACTCTTTGCAATATCATGAAGAATGATGGGGTTCTGTACCCCCAAGTGTCGTCGTTTTCTCCTGAGGGCTGGACGAAGGTGGTGCTGCAGGAACCTGCAGTAGTAGTCCGCGTTTACCGTCTGCCTTGGAGGTACAGCGTGGTGCAGTATTACCCCATCAATGCCATACGCCACAATGAACATCACCTTCACAGCACTTCCGACAAGGCCTTCCCGAAACGCTTTAACCCATCGTGCCACTGTGCGATATGGAAACGCTGCATCCCCACATTCTTCACGCAGTCCCTGAAAACATTATTGTGCACTACGACCTCGTGCCACTTCAATTTTGATCCAGGAACGTTGCTCTAGTTTTGTAAACATGATCTTAGGGCGCTCGCGCTATCTCTATGAAAGTCAACGTTCTACACACTGCAGTAGATTGACAGAGTACTATCGCCGCTGGCTACACTATCTCATGTAACAGTCCTTGTTCATGTCCATACAGCTGGCAACTCTCGAACGCACCATCGTCACGTGACAGCAGTGTTGCCATTACTTTTTATCCAACCTATGTATATTGTCAGGCAGTACATCTCACTTTACGTTATGTATCAAAGGAAGAACAATTGAGGTGGTATCAGGAAAATGGGCCCATAGGTCTATAGCAGATCTCCAGAACTGTAGCTCCTGAGAGCGACTGCTTTCCTCCCCTTTTTTACCCCACCCACCTTTTCTACCTGTGCTTTCATGGCGTTCTAGTTACGATCGGCTGCATCAACATTCATTCTCGCGGCGGAAGTCGATCATCCCCAATAGAAGTGGAGTGAGGCTGACGTCATATTTCCCCTACTTGCGAGTTCTGCAGGCCTGGTCTATAGGTCCTTTTTCGGGAGAATGTTCATTTCGATTCTCCATTTTAAAATCTATTTGCTTACATAGTTTCGTTTCAATATCTTGTAAAGAGAGGGCAGGGTAGCTAGTTGAATGAACCCATGTACCATTGCGTAGTTATGGAACTGAGCAAACATCAGTGAAGATGATCCTTAAAGTGAATGCGAGTCCATCCAGGATGTGCACTAAAGTGTAAACTGCACTCTGAAGATAAACTTTGAAGTGAATGTGAATCCATTCTAGTTTAATACTAACTAACCTGTAATCTGTATTCTGTACCCAACAGATGTTCTTGCTTTTTACGTATGTGGTACAATTTATGACGTAATTATGTGATATATGTAAGAAATATAATTTTACTAAAATGATTATGAACTTGCAAAACTCTTTAATGTGCGCTGTACAATGTTGATGTTTAATTTTTGCTAAAAATATAATCATATTGAAAGTTTTTTGATAATAAGCTTGTTCCCTGGCAAAAGGGCCTACAAAAATGCCCCAATAATATATAACATTATTAAAGTCGAAATGCATTATATATAACATTATTGAAGTCGGAATGTGTATGTATATATATATATATATATATATATATATATATATATATATATATGCAAATCAAGATTTCAGGTATAACTCCCTGTAAAGTTGATTTGAATAATTTCGAGGAAAAAATTGTTCCGGAGCCGGGTATCGAACCCGGGACCTCTGGTTTAACGTACCAACGCTCTACCACTGAGCTACTCGGGAACTCTAACCGACACCGATCCAATTTTTCCCTCTATATCCACAGACCTCGAAGTGGGCTGACAACCGTCAAGCAACCAACTTCGAGTGCACACTAACTCCGTGTGACTTAAATTGTGGTTTTCTGTTAACGAACAGTGACGTGTATTATGCAAATCAAGATTTCAGGTATAACTCCCTGTAAAGTTGACTTGAATAATTTCGAGGGAAAAATTGTTCTGGAGCCGGGTATCGAACCCGGGACCTCTGGCTTAACGTACCAACGCTCTACCACTGAGCTACTCGGGAACTCTAACCGACACCGATCCAATATATATATATATATATATATATATTTTTTTTTAAAGTCGGAATGCATTATTTAACAAAAACGTGTATGCAAATAATATTGTATCATTTTGCAAATTGTTACGTTGATAAAAGTGCATCCAAATCGCAAGTAAGTTACATAAAAATAAATGCTAAGCGTTACTCCACAGCGATGAACAAGAGTCGTCTTCAATCAAGGCATGTAATAATAAATTGTAATTCAAATAAAATTATCCTATAAATAATCTGTTATAGGGCCAAGTAGGGGCTATTATGATGCAAAAAATTGTCATATGCTGCTTTAAACATTGGAGTTAAATTTATTTTTTATTTGTAATAATGGATAAAATTTAAAACAAAATCAGTGTATCATAATAGCCTTCTGTCTGCTTAATGTATCATCTGTAAAAGTTTGGTTGAAATCACATTTTTTAGTTATTTAACGACGCTGTATCAACTACGAGGTTATTTAGCGTCGATGGAATTGGTGATAGCGAGATGATATTTGGCGAGATGAGGCCGAGGATTCGCCATAGATTACCTGATATTTGCCTTACGGTTGGGAAAAACCTCAGAAAAAGCTAATCAGGTAATCAGCCCACGTAATCGAACCCGCGCCCAAGCGCAACTCCGGATCGGTAAGCAAGCCCTTAGCTACTCCAGTGGCTTTGAACCACAACAAAATTTACCAAGATTTAGATTTCGCAACTTTTGTAATGATCTCTTTTCCCCATTATTTATACTGTACAATTTACTGAAACTTAAACTTACAGCAATTTTCTAGCATTGGCAATATGCCCAAATAATTTGTTTACGCCTAGGTGTAAGGAAATAGGTTGAAAATGTATTGTACTATTAAAATAAATTAAAAGAAATTTTCAAGTAATTACGAATATAGGCTATCATATTTTTAAAAGTTGTGTTAAATTTTAGCAGTTAAGAAGAATGACTATTAAGCTACAATTGTTAGGTAATAGTTATTTTTACATGATAGTGTGTTTTTTCGTCACTACAGCAAACGGCCGCCACTATTGGAAGTTGATTTTACTGAATTCAGGGTTGCCAACCTAGATATGTATGTTGAAATATTATAAATAATTGCTCTAGGGCTGTAATTAAAACTACTCCTGCCATCTACCGACACCTATGGCAAACTTCTTGCTGATAATCAGTCAGCTGTTTACAGTCTAACCTACGTAGGTACTGTATATTAATATTTTTAAAAATATTATTTTCTAAATATACTATCTTGCAAAAAAAAAATACTGTACAATTCACGTTTGTGAAGTGCATTACAAAATCTCGGGCAGTTAGTTTAGTTATCCATGCGAGTTCTTACAACGGTAGTGTACTGTACAGCGTTTTATGGTATTTTGTATCGTATATCTTAAGAGAAATTAAATTAATAATTTTGTATTTTGCATGTTATTGGAACAAAAATTATTAAGAACTAGCCGTACCCGTGCGCTCCGCTGCACCTGTTAGAAATAAATATAAAGTAATTACATAATTAAAGTAGGACGTTTGATCCAGGGAACAGCTTTTACAACAGCGCAAGATAATCTGCTTCGCTTATTACCCAATCTTTTTGCATTGCATTTATTGCACATATATTTTATGTATTTTAACACGATTCAATTGAGCATAGTTAAAATTTGGATTATAAAATAATGGATTGCTAAGCTAACGTACTATTACTGCATACTAAATCAATACACTCTCGTTGTTCGTTAATTCTCTGAGATTAAAATGAGTGTACATAAATATTATTTTAAGAAATACAAAAAACGAATGTACAAAATAGCCTATCAAAGTTTCTGTGCATAAGAAGCTATTTTAATCTTACCTGTCCTCGATTTACTCAGATGTTACTGTAATAACATTATAGCATTATGTCCATCTAGAGAAACTACACTTTCCAATGGTGAAATAATAATTAATTATACAAATCGGTTAATTTAGTTTCTGACATTACTTCATACAAACACAGAAACATTCTCTGTAGGCTTTGTTTAATAGCTTTCGATTGTTGTTGTCCAAGGCCCCTTATAGACGAAGTCATTTGTTCTTAATTCATTGCACCGTCTTAGATGGCTGTTATTTTAATTTTAAAACTCATTTATGTCATTAAATATCAGTCCTATCAAAATTTTGTAAAGAATAAAACTTATCGGAAATCATTTTAAAGAAACGTTTGTTATGTAACATTTTTTTACAAAAATCAATAATAAGCGAGATATTTCGATTTATTTAATTCAGGCCCCCTTATAACCCCCCTTTTAAATGAAGTATTTTGAATGCCATATAGCCTAAAATCTCAGTTACAACGAACTTAATTTATATTACAATTTTCATATAAATCGGTTCAGCCATTATCGCGTGAAAAGGTAACAAACATACAGACAGACATACAAACAAAAATTTTAAAAATGCGATTTTCGGTTTCAGGATGGTTAATTATATATGTTAGGACCAATTATTTTTGGAAAATCGAAAATTACCAGAAAAATTTCGGCTACAGATTTATTATTAGTATAGATTTGTAGATAAAATAACAGTTACTATGATAGGGAAAACCTCATAGTCCGTTACTATGGTAGAAAAATAAAACAAAATGGTTTTGTCTGAGATTAATTTGTAGAAATGGATTGCATTGAAATTCCTAACGAAATATTGATAGAAGCAGAACATGCAATCCAAAGAGCTATACCAGGAAAATCGCGAGATCAATATTATAAGGAGCTGTCACTATTTAATGATTGGCGAATAAAGAAGGCAGTGAGTGAAACATTAAATGAAACAGTTGTGTAGCCCGTAAAGTGTGAAATGTAAAATAAAAGGTGCTAGACCGTTAAGTCGTAGGCCTACTTTACTTACATAGATGCCCCTCTATTAAACAATCTACGATTCAAACACCATAAATAAGTAGGGTAAAAATAAGTCTCTATGTTTATTTTTTTAATTTATACTGTATTGTAGGTGCCACATCAAAATGTCAATTTAAGCATCCCTCAAGAGATGAGAGATTATGAAGTAGTCCTCAAAAGGCTACAAATTATTACTTTATGTCAGAAAATTGATCAACTTGGTCAATAGCCCTAAAATGTATGTCATAATAGCCCTTCCTATTAACACACTAATTACTGCTAGATTTCTCAATATTCACAGCTTTTCTTGAGAGGAAAATGAAGCTGACACTATTCTGCGTAAAAGAAAATTTAAAAAATATACCTATATAAGTGTTCTGCCCATGGGAGGTCTTTAACTGCAAACTCAGCATTCTCCAACCTTTCTTATTTTCTGTCTTAATTTTCCACATATGATTCACATATCTTAATGTCGTCTATCATCTGATATCTTCTTCTGCCCGGAACTCTTCTCCCGTTCACCATTCCTTCCAGTGCATCCTTCAGTAGGCAGTTTCTTCTCAACCAGTGACCCAACCAATTCCTTTTACTTTCTGATCAGTTTCAGCATCATTCTTTCTTCACCCACTCTTTCCAACACAACTTTATTTCTTATTCTGTCTGTCCACTTTACACGCTTCATTCTTCTCCATATCCACATTTCAAATGCTTCTATTCGTTTCTCTTCATTTCGTTGTAATGTCCATGTTTCTGCTCCATACAATGCCACACTCCACACAAAGCACTTCGCTAATCTCTTCCTTTGTTATTTTTCCAGACGTCCGCAGAAGAAGCTCCTTTTTCTATTAAAAGCTTCCTTGGCCATTGCTGTCCTACTTTTGACTTCCTGATTGCAGCTCACGTTACTGCTTATAGTATACCCCAAGTATTTGAAGCTGTCCACTTGCTCTACTGTCTCATTTAGAATTCGCAAGTTTACCTTCTGTATTATTCTTCTTATAACCATGGTCTTCGTCTTGTTTGCATTTATCGTCATTCCATACTGCTCACAATTGTCATTTAGCTCCTGTAGCGATAGGGTTGGAAGTAAATCCCGAAAAGACTAAGTATATGATTATGTATCGTGACCAGAATATTGTACGAAATGGAACTATAAAAATTGGAGATTTATCTTTCGAAGAGGTGGAAAAATTCAAATATCATGGAGCAACAGTAACAAATATAAATGACACTCGGGAGGAAATTAAACGCAGAATAAATATGGGAAATGCGTGTTATTATTCGGTTGAGAAGCTTTTGTCACCTAGTCTTCTGTCAAAAATCTGAAAGTTAGAATTTATAAAAGAGTTACATTACCGGTTCTTCTTTATGGTTGTGAAACTTGGACTCTCACTTTGAGAGAGGAACACAGGTTAAGGGTGTTTGAGAATAAGGTTCTTAGGAAAATATTTGGGGCTAAGAGGGTTGAAGTTACAGGAGAATGGAGAAAGTTACACAACACAGAACTGCACGCATTGTATTCTTCACCTGACATAATTAGGAACATAAAATCCAGACGTTTGAGATGGGCAGGACATGTAGCACGTATGGGCGAATCCAGAAATGCATATAGAGTGTTAGTTGGGAGGCCGGAGGGAAAAAGACCTTTAGGGAGGCCGAGACGTAGGTGGGAAGATAATATTAAAATGGGTTTGAGGGAGGTGGGATATGATGGTAGAGACTGGATTAATCTTGCGCAGGATAGGGACCAATGGCGGGCTTATGTGAGGACGGCAATGAACCTCCGGGTTCCTTAAGGGGACACTCAACTACATTTTGGAACTTTTTTCCTATTTGACCAATCTTTTTCAAATTTGGAGAAAAAGTTTAATATACACATGGAAAGTAACATGCAAAATCTCAGCTCATTAGGTCCAATACTTTTCAAAATAAAAAAATATTTCAATTTTTAATCAATCATTAATTAAAATATCACTTTTAATTATCATTTTTATTTTTTTGGCTTTGTGCATTTGACTGTGACTTCTCAATGAATAGGGGAAGAATTCTGCATATTGATTTAGTTCTGTCACGTAAATTAGTGTAGAAATTTATTTTTTCATTTCTATGACACTTTTTCTCCAATTTTTAAGTTGAGTGTCCCCTTAAAAGCCAGTAAGTAAGTAAGTAAGCATATCCCTTAGTATCGTCTCCTCTTCTGCTAACAATGCCATATCATCAGCAAATCTTATGCACTTTATTCTTCTTCCTCCTACTTTTACTACTCCCATGTTCTGAAAACAGTTCTTCACCAAATCCAATGAAGACAAAAGTTAAACCACGCGTAGTACAACTCTTGGCGGTGCTTGTACGCGTCTTGCTCTGTCTAGTATTACACTTGGCCCAGCGCAAGCGCACGAAGGCCCATAATAATATAACCCGAACACCACTTGATACTCCTGCCGATAACCCTGCGCCGTCCCGTCCCTCCCCTTACAGCCGACCAGATGTGGGCACCATTGGGGGGGGGGGGGGAAGAGGGTCCTTATTTCCTGGTCTGGCAGTGTCGATCCTGTAGATCCGGGTTTGACTCCTGTTTGGAACGACCAATGCTATAAGTTGTTTATGACAGCAACACGTGACTACAACAATCACTTTCGAATTAGTTTCTCAGAATTCACACATCTACTTGATGGACTTGGGACGCTTTTGCTATTTCCCCTTGAAGCCACCAGCGACGATGCGGTATTTACTGCGCAGGTTGTGCTGGAATTGAGGCTTCCAGAAATGGCACTGCCGCCACTGAGTGGTAGTGGTAGTGGTAGTAGTAAATTATGAAATGTGTCCTCTTGATATTGAAGTTTTACCTAACCTACACACTACACATGCATATTATAGCGGAACTCTCGTGTAATAATAATAATAATAATAATAATAATAATAATAATAATAATAATAATAATAATAAATACTTACTTACTTACTTACTTACTTACTGGCTTCTAAGGAACCCGGAGGTTCATTGCCGCCCTCACATAAGCCCACCATCGGTCCCTATCCTGAGCAAGATCAATCCAGTCTCTATCATCATATCCCACCTCCTTCAAATCCATTTTAATATTATCCTCCCATCTACGTCTCGGTATCCCCAAAGGTCTTTTTCCCTTCTGCTTCCCAACTAACACTCTATATGCATTTCTGGACTCGCCCATACCTGCTACATGTCCTGCCCATCTCAAACGTCTGGATTGAATGTTCCTAATTATGTCAGGTGAAGAATACAATGCGTGCAGTTCTGCGTTGTGTAACTTTCTCCATTCTCCTGTAACTTCATCCACCTTAGCCACAAATATTTTCCTAAGCACCTTATTCTCAAACACCCTTAACCTATGTTTCTCTCTCAAAGCGAGAGTCCAAGTTTCACAACCATAAAGAACTTTCAACAGACTGGATGACAAAAGCTTCTCAATTGAATAATAACAGGCATTTTCCATATTTATTCTGTGTTGAATTTCCTCCCGAGTATCATTTATATTTGTTACTGTTGCTCCCAGGTATTTGAATTTTTCCACCTCTTCAAAGGATAAATTTCCAATTTTTATATTTCCATTTCGTACAATATTCTCGTCACGAGACATAATCGTATACTTTGTCTTTTCGGGATTTACTTTCAATAATAATAATAATAATAATAATAATAATAATAATAAAAGGTAAAGGTAAAGGTATCCCCGTAACATGCCAAGAAGGCACTTGGGGGGCATGGAGGTAGAGCCCCATGCTTTCCATGACCTCGGCACTAGAATGAGGTGGTTAATAATAATAATAATAATAATAATAATAATAATAATAATAGTGTACTGTCGGTGACTCAGGAGAAGACGAGAGCGGACTGAGGAGGAAGGGATGTGAACAGATAACGTACGACAACACGTGCAATATTTGTACTGCAGTAAGCGGAAACATTAGGTCTCCTTCTGTTCAACTTAGCGTTAATTTCCATACGCTTTGTTACTCATGTTTCCTGCACGAGTAATAACC
Source organism: Periplaneta americana (assembly GCF_040183065.1). Taxonomy (NCBI): domain Eukaryota; kingdom Metazoa; phylum Arthropoda; class Insecta; order Blattodea; family Blattidae; genus Periplaneta; species Periplaneta americana. Next base: position 39,554,351 of record NC_091119.1, on the reverse strand, counting down.
TGGCTACTGGGATGCTTATCTGAGCGATGTTTATAACAATCAACAGCGATAGTCAAGAAGGTCACATTCTTTCCGCTCGTCTTCTCCTGAGTAACAGACAGTAATATGTAGCTAGTCGGCGATGTATGCAATGGAGGGGAAAGGAACTGGCCACCCTACCCCATTATCTCCTGGCCTAGTTGCCTCATAAGTGGTGTCTTCTTGGTATCAGTTGTGAGGTTCAGACCTGTTTTCCCATAGTCACGTAGGCTACATATACCACAATATGGTGTTACATAATAGTCCAGGCTCTTCTAGTGTTAGAAATTGAGATCCCAATAAGACAACAACCCAAATTTAGAAAGCTAAATTTTGCAGGAAAAGCTTTTATTTAAATTATTAATTTGTGGGTTACATTTTGTTAACAAGTTTTAGGTTATAGCTTCACATAATCAAACTGCATATAGCATCAAGTTTTGACGTTTGTGTGTTTGTTGGGTAGAGAGTAAATAAGGCTTAATTAAGCTTGACTTGGTAGCGGTCTTTGAGGGCTGTCCTTCCTTAAGGAGATTCATGAATAATTTAAAAATTTGTGTATCAAGTGTAAATTAAAATTAAGGTGGCATTTAATATTTAATTTTTTAAGGTGACATTTATTTATTTAGCCTGACGAGTTACTCCCTTGAGTTTGAATTGTAAATTATTTAAAAATAGCGTGTAAGAGGGTCTTAGACTAGAAATGTTTAGTTTAAATGTAGTTCTGTTTATAAGTATGCATAAGGGTGTAATTATGTGTCTTATTTGAATTGTTGTATCAGTGAAGCGAGGTGAGTCAGTGAAGTTATGGTTTTACAGTGCAGTGAACAGTTCCGATCAGTGATAATTTATAGCGTCAACGAAATGTGTTCTATAGTGTCAGTGAAATGTGTGCTAAAGTGTCAGTGAAATGTGTCATAGTACCACTACAGCGAGTGAGATGAGAGTAAAGTGAAAGATTATTATCAGTATCAATGTGAAACTTATGTAGGGCCTATAAATATGTAGGTTGTACTGTATAATTAGGTTCACTTATTAATTAGGTTATTTTATGTATTATTAATTGTAATTATTGTGTTAAATTATATTGTATTCTTATTGCATTGTGTATATAATTGTATTGTGTATTGTAATTTTATTATGTATTGTTTATATTGTGTATACCACTACCACCGGGTGCTTGCCCGCTTGCAGTGTAAATAAATACATAAGCTCTGTGATGAGAGACGCCGCTAACTCTGTCATAAGAGTAGCCAGTATCAACACTCATTAACAAAATTACAAAACACTTCCACATATGCAGAACACTTCACAAATGCTAACTACACATACAGAGACATCAACACAGACAAGGAAATTCTACACATCCAACCAAAAAGCCAAAAACTAAACATACTAGAACAATACGAAATATTCAAACACACAAAAACACATCGAAATGAAATTCTCAACACACAACTAAATTTCAGAACACACACACTCTTTGACTCCACATTACACTACACAAACACATCCTCACAGGAAACAAAACAAAAGGCGCCAAGACCAGCACTAACCAGTTCCGTTGATGGCCAATAGCAGGCCGAAACATGTTAACAAGGCAACTTAAAATTTAACACGTGAAAGACATATAATACGTTTTCCAAAGTAAAATTGACTGTAAGAATACATTTTTAATAATCAGGCAATTTTTGCGACACCTTTCACAGTTTGGACAAAAAAAAACTAAAAAAAAACCTTTTTCACCTATTCCAATAACCTAAAATGGACTTCTTGAAAACCTAAAAATCCGGTCCCTATATATTACTGCCAAATGAAGAAACGTTTAGAATTGGCAGAGAATGTAAGTGAATGTAGGAAATAGGGAAAGTAATATACTTGCATGATTTCATCAGAGGTAGTTACAGAAACTAAAACGGCTCTGTTGTTACACGAGTAATATAATTGTCAGGGTGATATTGTAACCTGCAGGTGCCCACCCCAGCCTCCAGCTCCCGAGGGATTTATGGCGTCTAGGAGGGCGGATGGCGTTTCTCACGACTCGCTCACCCCTCCAAGTTATTGTCCTCTGTGCCTGTGAGCACGGAGCCGTAAAATTAGTGCTCAGCTGACCAACTTTCCGCAGTTCTAAATCCACGTGCAGCAGATCGAATTCCTCTGCCAGTAGGCATCGCATTTTGGGCGAAATCCTTTCCTTTTCCTCAGTTCGTATCTGACTCTGCAGTACAATATACACCTAAACTTCTCATTAATGTTCAGTTCTAAAAAAAGTGTATTAGTGATATAGGCACCGGATTTATAGGTTTTTACCTAATTTTTTTTCCTTGCTTCTGAACTTCTAATTTCTTCAATACTTTTCCAAATCATGATCGTAGGAGTCGTAAATGTGAATTCTGTTGAACCTAAAAAAACCTAAATTGAGCCTTACTACCTAAAAAAGAACCTAGATCATTGGTGATAAGCGTTATCCTGTATTTACTGCGTTATATATTGATTTTTTTTTTTATTTTGAGATAAATATAAATACATTTAGAAAGAGAGAGAGAGAGAGAGAGAGAGAGAGAGAGAGAGAGAGGGGAAAGAACACTCTCGACGTGGAGGAGACTGTCTCAATCCCTAAGGCAAAATCTGTACTTAGCAGTGACAACATCTATGGCTCTCTTGATTTTCTCAAGGCACATTTCAGTGACCTTCCAAAATATGAGTACAGTGGAAGCTCTTAAGTTCGACAGAAATCAAGTTCGACATCCTATAGTTCGACTGCTTACGTAGGAGAATTAGACACGCCCCTATACGGACACTAAGAAATGGGTTTGTCATTTGAATGGGAATTGGTTCTGTGTCTTGTAGTGATACTTTTGTTAAAGGAGAACAGAATATTTTATTGATTAGGACATCCATATTGATTACTGATTTTAAATTAATGAACACTTCTTTTTCTATATGAGAATTGTGCCGTTTGTGAGACGGAACTGTCGAAACCCACTGTGGTACTAGAAGCGCATACACAAGTCTCGGGGCGGGCAGGAAATGCAAGTACAGTACTGTATTCGTTGATGGATAACCAATAAGAATTTGTATTCATTTCACCTGCCACACCCACTACCCTTATTGGACTGAACTTTCAATTCTGTTCTCTCGAACTTAGGAGAGTCCACTGTATTAGGAATCTTCGTCGTTACAATTGAAATATGCATTGGTGTCATTGACTCGCTCCTACAGAAACAAGTACCAGGACTCGTGGGTGAAGCCGTCACATTAAAACTGAAGAAAGTATTGATGAGTAATTCAGGGTTTGGAAAAATGAAAAATGTGTGCTCTATTCTCCAGGGGGAAAGCTTCAATTTTCAGTTACTGTGGGTACCTGCTGCAGTGACAGCTATGAAATTTGCACCTATGACGTCATGTGCTGTCAAAAGAACCATTTCATCCTTAAATAGTAATATGCGCTACAAGAGCGGTATATTGAAGCTTTCATGTTCGAGGAGAAGTTTGAAAAAGCGAAACGTAGAAGATCGTTTAAAGTGTGGAAATTTAGATACCTGAAAGAGGAATTTCTAATTAGTTGCAGTGAAATCTCCATCTTGGTTTGTGTTCAATGACGGCAAATTTGCAAAACAAAAATATCTATCTTTAACATTGTTGCTTTAAAATATTTTCTGTGTTTACTATACTCCAGCAGGCCGTGATATACGTCTGTCTTTTTTCCCCCCGTCTATGATGAGTCTGGATTCTTGTTGATTTTTTCACGGCTTCCTTAATGTTACTTGCATCACGAATGCAGTAACTTCAGTGGTGTTGTAGAGTTTACTTAATTTTTGCAAATATTTAAAAACAATAATATTAACAGTGCAATTTAGGTGAAATTGCAGTGGTAAGTTTCCAATGTATAATTATTACTATATTGAACGTCTCTGAAAAATAATATGTTAAAAGCCTAAAGCAGTAAAATCAATATGTCACTTAAGCGGTAAGAAGAGGGAAATTGTTATGTGTGTTAGGTTGGGAATACTGAATGTGGAATTTTAGACTTTCCGCGGATTGGTTTTGTGCGGAAACCAAGCAAATACGCACGATCTCGCACAGATGTATTTTGAGAAACAACAAAAAACTTCTCAGTCGAGAATCTTGAAAAGTATTTGATCGTAAAGGCCTAATGCAACCAGAAACAGTGCCAGTAAATAATGTTGTTTTGTTTGTTTATTATTTTTTTAATAGTTTTTGATGAAGTTTCAACAAATTTAATTCAATAGTTGTGTATGTACTGCACATTTTATCTATTGAAAATTAAAATTTATTTAATTATATCAAGGCAAATTATATTAGATAAAATGTAAATTGTTACAATAGTTTATTTAAACTACATAAAATGTTAAAGGGGAAGGAACAAAAATTTCAAATCTTATAAATTTTGATAAATAGTTTGGTTCGTGGTCCATGTTGCCCTACTAAATATATACAGTGAAACCTGTTCAAGACGGAAGTGACATGGTCCTAATTTTTTTTTCCGTTGTGGACAGGTTTCCGTATTATTGAGGTCTTACATTAAAATGGAATATTTTATCATTCGTATATATGAAAAACAAAATGGCATGCCGCAAACTGCAAGAAGTACAAAATATTCCGTTTAACACTACTCACATTAAATCAGCTTTCTGTCGATTATTCCGTTGGTGAATCATCTTGATTAAAATCTCATTTTCTGTATAAATGTTATCGTAACTCATTCATTAGTCATTAAACACTAATAAAGTTTACTAATCCCATTCAATTTAATGTCTAACACTATACTATAATACTGGACTGTATATCACTGCACAGAGCCATCCATTAGAAGCCTTGAATTCTGGTTTATCTAATTTCTTTGCCAGTTCAATGGCTTGCTGTGCAGAATAGATCCAGAAATCGGCATGTTCTTTGAAAGGTCATGAAGAACCCACTCCCACAACAGTTAATTTATTTCCACGTAAACAGTTGTTTTGTGGTTTCTTTTACAGTATGTCACCAATATTGGCCGCATTATGATCTTTAGTTTTAAAGTGTTACACCTGAGTTTTCACAACTGAACTTCAGCATTACAGTATTTCACATAGACTTTGTTTCTAATTTTCCTTTAACTCGATAACTTTTACTTCATCACTTAATGTTAATGCTACATCTTATGCAACTTTTTTTTTTTTTTACCAGGAAATCGCTACACTTGCGCTCTGTCTAGCTACGACAGTATACGGGTGTGAAGCATTGAAAATCTTTGAAGGGACTCGTCTGCCTAGTCAACAGGGTAATAAAATTTATGACTGACAGGCCAACACACCCTCGCACCCTCTAAAATTTTGCAAAGAAAACTTGTTTTATCTTAGTGACCTACATGTTTCCTATATTCTTTGAAATTACGCGCTGTTTCAAAATATAGTGTGTCCAAAATATTATTTCCGTTTTGAACAGTAGCAGGCAGTTTCCGTTTCCGCGTTGGACAGTTTCCGTTTTATTCAGAGAAAATTGCACATAATACATACGAATTTCGCCGGACCAATAAATTGTTCCGAAATAGACAGGATTCCGGATTATTCAGGTTCCGATTTGAACAGGTTTCACTGTATTATTTCTTTTTTTAATAACTGTAAGGATGCATTTTTAACGATCTGGCAGTTATTGCAACCCCTTTTACAGGTTGGACATAAAACCTAAATAAACCTATTTCACCTATTCCAAAAACCTAAAATGGTTTTTTTAAAAACCTAAAAATCCGATCCTTAATAATCAGTAGGCCTAATAACCGACATGGTCAAAGAAGAGACTCGTGCTCTGAGGCTGAGGTCGGGCTTTGGTTGGAATTCCGCTTGGACTAATTACCTGGATATTGTTTCCTCAACTGTAAGTCGAATGACAAGTAAACTCCGAAGTCTTGCATTAGAGGAAAACCGCACATCATTTCCGAAAATTTCGGAGTTTTCGTTACCGCAAAAATTGAAATTTTATTAACGCAAAAACTAATTAATGTTTACCGGTACCTTTTGATCTGGATTTAACGGCCAGGAACCACTAGGCGATATTATCATATTTCACAGTTACAATAATTATAAATGCAATTCACAATTTTGTTAGTCCTTTTTGGCAAAATATATTGATCGCCATGTTTAAAATTTTATCAAATTTATATTTTATAGAATATTTTTTCTCATTATTATTTTTTTTTTTTTACAAAAGGAAAAGTACATCATTTTATTTTTACTAACATTTTTAATATTAACCTGGCTATACCCTTGAATCAAGATTGAGAACCGCAAACACCGTTTGCCTACCCCCTTCCACGACTGGAGTTCGATGATACTGGCGTAAAACACAAACATATCACTTTACTAGATATAGGAGGGAAGAAAAGTAGTTCATCCATTTACGTAAACTAGGAAATATCACGCTTTTGAGTTTGATCATTTTCATTAGGTTTTTGTTTAATCAAAATAGAGTACTGTATTAATACTCAGTGCTTTTACTCACGAACTGAGCTATCCATTCGGACGTATTCAATATGCATTGTATATTATACTGTCTACAGCACATTAGCGTACACTATAGAGAATGAAGTTAAATTGAAAAATAATCATAATATGGATATTTAAACACATTTTTTAAAATGGTGGCCGTTCATTTCAATACAGGCTTCAGTTCTTTTGTGCATATTATCGCACTATAGACTATTGTACGTAATTCCAATTACCAGTTTCGTACTTCGTATCAGTAACTCATGTTGAAATAATTCCGTACCTACTCTATAAAAGAGTACCTTACGTACTGTAAATTCAGTCTTCACTTCTGCCCGACCCGAAAAGATAAAATTACTTAGACATACTAGCTACTGTCCGTCCAAGTGGTTATGTCGCAGTGTCGTAGAAAAGGAGGAAATCACGTGAGAGTTAATTACTTAACGAGGCTCTTTTATTTAAGTTATTTTAAACAATTGTATGGGTATAATATTACGTAGACGTCCAATTCCTAACAGAAATTAATGTTCTCAGAAAAGAGCTAAGACAGCCCAGCCACTAGCATTTACAGAAAGGCGAATAGAAGCAGGCGGGTGAAACCGCGATGCGACGTAGGAAAATGGACGACAGTACCTGTGCGAAAATGATTCAATATTGAAAGCTCTTTCGTCACTAGAAAACGCGAACATATTTTTGGAACGTACTGTTTACTCTGAACGTAAAGCTACTATGACTGTATATGCAGTCTTGGATCTCTGTGGAGGATGGTTGAACTTGATTAGTAGAAGGGGTGGGAGTGAAGTACATTCAAAAACTACGGTACAATAAAAATTGAAGTAAAAATAAAATGATGTCCCTGTATATCGCAGCCCTACTCGAATACAATCCTCTTATCTTAACCCTTTGACACGTAAGTAAGCTAAAAACAAATTTCGAAAGCTTCTTTCTGTTACTGCAATTTCTCTGAAGACCCTGATGAGTTTCCTAGAAGGATAGCGCCAGCGTACGCATCTCCTTCTTTTATTGCGTCTTGTAAAGCAGAACCACCAGCGCCATGTTGCGGCATAAAAACAAATTCCCGGACGTATGTTGCCGTGCTTACCCCGTGTGCAGTATTGTAAATCAGTTGCACGACGATACTCTTCTTTTTGTGTATTTGTACAGCAAGGGAAATTTATGCGTAATAAAAGTCCGTTCTTTTATACCTTTTTTCTCTTCAGAAGGGTAGTTAAGTTTTAAAGCCCTCCGCTCGACCTGCTTGTGAGATCTTGGCGACAATAGGCCTACATTTATAATTGCTGTAAGAGCGTTAAAGACTCTGAAGATTAGTTAGATACTTTTGTGTTCAGACAATGCTTATAGTCTTTGCTTCATGTCATCAATATTGTGCTTCTGCAACAATGTCATTTAATAGACGTAGGCCAACATATAAAGGAGTAGGCCTACCTATTACTTGAATACATGAGTAACATTATGAACTTCTGTGGGGCATGTTATTAAAAAATGTATTGCCACGAACATACAACATATTTTCTCATGTGTGCGCTTTTTAAAAAGATCATCCCAGCGAATAGGGATTATAAAGAAAGGAAACTGAGCGAATTTTCTTGTGTTTTGTTTCTCTGTGCACCGGCGTTTAGTTTTACTTTCAAGCGCTAGAGGTTAGTGTAATCGAGCATACGCTATAAGATAATAATTGAGTATAGAGTTGAGACACAGGATCCAAACATCGCCTACCTTATTGCATAATCCAGTAACGCTTTGCTTCAAATAAATTCAAATTAACAGCTTTTCCTTATTTCTCAGTGACAAACTAGTTGTAATAATAATTTTTTATATTTCAGATATAATAAATATTATAAAATAATATAATACATTATAATATAATACATTATAAAATTATGTATCAAATTCGTTTAATATTTATATATAATATAATATAAGTATATGGTTTTACTTCTCATAAGAGTTTTGTTTTTTCCATTTTCAGTGCTATCAAATTAATCATTACATATTTTAATTGCTGTTTGGGGTCAATGTCTCAGCTCTCATTATAAAGGAACTCTAAAGTCTAGACATTACAGTTAATAACGTATTTATTATTTTATGGATCCAATTTATTTTATTTCAGTACATAATGTACCTAGATGTATTAATTGTATGTGTTATAATTCCGCTGTGTCGACTGCTAGCTGGTGTGATGTCAGCGCCAACTCTAGGGAGAAAGCAGAATGTCACGCTCTAGCTGGCTTGAAGGTCATTGAAATCAGTCCAGCTACTTCAAAGGTACCGACGCGAAGTGTCCATACTTAGCTACCTATACGCTGATCATCCTTTATCATGGAACGAGTCATTCCATATTCTAATGGTTCAAATGTAAACTTGCAGTTTTCTTGATACGCCATTTGAAATCATTTCTACGTCTGCTAAGAAATAAAGTTTAATATTGGAATCAACATAAACCACAAGATTTTATCAACAGTAATCTCACTAGAGGTTTTGATTTATCAAGAGAAAATCAAAACTCGAGTGGGATTTAATTGACTATTACACGATTAGAAGAAAGTATGTATATAAAGATTAGAAGTAACGAAGTACTCCAATACAATACAATACAATACAATATTAATTGACTTACGAAAATACAACTGTCTTCAAATGTATTATTGTACCATCTCTAAATTACAAATATTACGCTACATGGCAGTAGTGTGTTATGTTTAGCTGTTTTCTTGTTATCAGTTGTGCCAACAATGGAATCTTCATTGCACTCTGTGGACGGTTACTAGTCAAGAAGGCTTTGTTGATTCAGTTTAATTTTTATTAAAACAGTTGCATTCCACTTCAATTACCCGGATCCCAGTAATCAACGTCACTTGACAGATAGTTTTCAATAAATCTTTGTATTAAACAATCTCTGATACGTGACTATTCATAATATCATATAGCAGAAGCTATAACATAACCTAAATAATATAAACAAGTGTTAGGAAACTTTTAATTAGGGATGATGAAATAAACAAGAAACGTTTTAATTAACGATGATGAAATAAAAAAAAAAACAATAATTTTAAAAGGAACAATTATTGAAAGTACAATTTTCAAATTTGAATGTTTTAGTGGTTGGTGGTTCAGTTGATGTTATATTAGACGTGTGCGTAAAAGAAGTGGAACTCGTTGATGTACATGGTGTATTCCTTAACTTATTCAGGATTTCCGAATGGTCCTCTTCATTTATTTGTAAATAGGGTTTCAGGGAAGATGCATAGCTATGACCAGAGATCTTTATTAATTCTTGTTCTTGAATGCCAATGCGAGTAGTATTTGAAACTGCTGTGCATCCACTGGAGTGGTTTGTAATTTTCTGTTTTTTTTTTCTTACGTGCAGACCAGTGCAGTTTGAAATGTTGGCAAACAAAGAAACAAATGCTAGGGTAGTGATAAAAATAAACAAATGCTAGGGACGCGATAAAATTGTGCGATAAGCAGCCATGATTGGTTGAAAGACGTCCTTTCGTACCGTTTTATTAGTTAAAAGTAGTATGACATAGTATAAGTGTAATAGTAATTTTAATACAGTTATAATTTTAACAATAATGCTTGAAATAACGACACAAACCATTAATTTGTAAAACACATACATGATCATGTGCAATACCTTAGTAAGATACATTCAGAAGTAATTAATCTTTAATACAAGATAACATTTTATATAATTTTAAACTGTTTTAACATTCTTAATTTTAACTTTTTGTTTCTATAGTTGTTTTAATTGTTGTTATAAATTGAAGTAGATATGAAGATTGATTTGGTTTTAACCATCACACAAATAGATTATTAAAACAATAATTAATTCAACTGTAGTTTATTAGTTAATTTGTATATAATTATGATTTTAATATGTTTATTTTAAGATTGTTTATGAATATATTCAATGGTTATTCCAATCACTGTAAAATTAATGTACCACATGAGATTGTTTGAATATGTGGCTGAAGATGCCAAATAGGCGAAAAAGTTAGCATTATCTTTTAACTTCAATGAATTATTTATATTTATAAATATTTGGTGTTGTTTTTTAAATATTGATGAGCCATTTAGACTGAACAAATCAAATAAATATTCATATTATATCAAGTTTGAATAGCCTACATGTTTTATTGGAATTACATTTTTTAATAAGTTGCCTGTATCAGTTATAAATCTGCCAGACGGAATTTTTAAACTGGTTATAGATGAATGGCTAATTGTAGCACCCTTTCTATAGTATTAACAAATACCTTACTATAATAATACCGGACAGCTGTATATTAGCAGCATTGACGTGAGTGCGAAATATCGCGGACTTGACATCTAGCGGAGCGGCGTGGAATTGCGTCCACAAATAAAATATTAATTGAATAGTACCGTATTTAATGTAACATATTTTATATCAAAGCTGCATTTTATGAGAAATATTGCGTATTTTTTCTTTGCTTTAGTGAGACAAAATTAACTCTGACAGAATGAATTTACAATAACGCTTTATATATCCATTGCTGACAACTGCAGAGATAAAAATGATAGTAATCTAATGCTTGTAATAATTAGTAAAGGCATGTGGACAACAATAAAACTTAATTTGCTAAGACCTTAAAATTTCCAATATATTTTAACTTCTATTCATTTATTAGGCTTAAATAAAAAAAATCTAAATTTTATTGTTCTATGAACACACAGACAAAGGCATTAGGCCTAATAAAAAATTTTGTAGACTCACTTTTCATGAACTGTCGGAAATCGAAAGTACGATTTGGAGCAATTTGTAATACTGTAATTGTAGCAATTATAAACAGCACATACACACCCTGACATTTTAACACAGCAACAATTAATAAATATATTAACTAGCCCAGGAACAATATACATTGCAGTTGATTACAGCTTGTTTCGCGAGTATCTCCACACCCGCCGCCTAGGTAGCAGCACCAGCGTCGTTCGCGCGCAGAACTGCTAGCTGTCCGGTATCATTATAGTAAGGTATTTGGTATTAATGAATTTATTGAGTGTGAGATAGATGCTTCTTTTTAATGAATATATACTGACGATATCATTTTCAGTTTCTTATGTACTGGTCTCTGGCAAATAAAATATTTTGCAATTCATGTTGGATAACGGTCCGCTAAGCCTCTTATTAATAATATATGTCAATAAATTCAAATGTTTATTCAATCTTATGGCTTAGACACTAATAATTATATAAAAAAAAAACAAAGAATTTATGTTTTACATCTTATCATGTTCCAGTACTAACGTTTTCACCCTCATGGGGCATCGTCAGGTACAAGGTATGAGCAAATGTATAATTGATTTTACGATGAAAGAGTAATGGAACGGAGAAAAATTCTCTCCGGCGCCGGGATTTCAACCCGGGTTTTCAGCTCTCCGTTCCATTACTCTTTCATCGTATGATGACGCAGAATATCTGCATAGAAATATCATAGACTATGTACTTCGGTACACTAAAATATTTACGCATATAATATATATATATATATATATATATATATATATGATATGCGTAAATCACTTCGTGATTTAAGACGGCGCTTATTCCGTCGGATCCCGGCCAACTAGTCACTCATAACGAGTGCACCTCAGCACATGTGTGGACTTCGGTCCTACGTTCATAGACATCTATGACGTAGTGCAGAGGGCGGCCACTAGAGGGAACCCAAGAGTTGAAACTTAATCTGAGACGATTCTGTCCGACGCCGGGGTGGTATCCGGTATGGCTTAGTGGATAAAGCATCAGCACGTAGAGCTGAAAACCCGGGTTCAAATCCCGGCGCCGGAGAGAATTTTTCTCCGTTCCATTAGCTACTCTTTCATCGTATGATGACGCATGGAAATATCATATGTACTTCGGTACATTAAAATAATATATATAATTGATTTTAGATAGATATTTGTTCATACCTTGTATCTGAAGATGCCCCATGAGGGTGAAAACGTTAGTACTGGAACTTAATAAGATGTAAAACTTAAATTGTTTCTTTTATATATTACTAGTGGCTTGTGCAACAAATGCTGCAAACTAAGTTCATTAGACGTTCAAATAAAATTTCTTTCAGATCTGTTTTCAATAAAGAATACCAGACATTTTATTTGCTTCCGTAATGATGAAACATACTCTCTCTGAATGATTTTTTTTATGCCAAATACTTTTTCTTGAACCTATCCACCTTCAGTTTTTGAGTTTCAGCGCGAAAACGTATGTAACAATGTCAGGATGTTCAGTGGGGTTTTAATGTGGGAGTAAAGCGATAGCTATTTCAGGTCATTGTGGATTCTAGGTGAATGTTTAAAAAATGTCAGGTTTGCTATGCTTTCGAACAATAGACATAGCATCTTGGTATAGCTGCTGCATGTAGAGCTTGAAATGTAGAGGGTAAAATCATTTTATCCTACTAAGAGATCTTGCTGAAATGATCGGGAAACTACATAATTTTGTAGGCTTCTTATTTTATCAGTAAGTAATACGTTTTGGTCTTTCCTTAGGAACTGCAATTTTTGCGCTCTCTCGAGCCAATACTGAAGACAATGACACAAATCAATATCTACACTACACCGCCATTAAGTATATGAAAAAGACCCAACCCCACTGGGTTAATAAGTATAAAAATATTTGATTTTTAATGACAATATTATTACCTTACTTAAGTTTTGTAGTTATATGTAGTAGCCACTCAGTAAATTATAGAAATGAAGATCTAAATTAAGATATTCTCTACATTTACTTACATAACCTCAAAACGTTTCAGTTTCATGTCATCAATATAGCATCAATATTATGTACAATTAATTAAAAATACATGCATCATGATATTAACTATAATAATATTTAATTTCTAATGATAATAATGTCATCAAACCATCTCAAGTTTCGCACATTTGAATATCCAATACACAGCTGTACTCAGAAAATTATACACTGTAGAATCAGTTTTTAATAACAAATTGAATTGAGCTCTAAATATGTCGGCAATCCTGCAGGTCATGGCCTTCGTGTAATAGCCTATTGTTTATTGTAGTGTGTGTTTTGTTCTGAAATTCAATCAAGTCGGCCGTGATTCAATAAAATTAATTCTCAAAACTGACAACAGATGGATTTTGGAATATAGGAAAATTATATAGGAAAATTGACATTTCACTGAAAACTACTATTTTTCCGAAAAACTTTGGATGCCAGGCATGAAAATGAGGGGTCACTCATTAAAATCCGTTCAGCCGTTTTCCCGTAATTTCCATTACCAGTTCAAATTATATATATAGATTATTAGTGTCTAAGCCAAAAGATTGAATAAACATTTGAATTTATTGACATATTATAAATAAAATATTATTATTATTATTATTATTATTATTATTATTATTATTATTATTATTATCACATAACTTTCTCTTGCGGTTCGTATAATGAGAATTTAAAAGTAATAAATATTGTGACAGTCCCCAGTGTTGTCGTACATACTTCTCTGTTGGTGTTGGATGATTCATGGTCTTTATCACCTAGGTAATGTTTGTGTAGGCGTGTTGCAGACAGTCTAGCCTGCTCCTTGGAGTGTTACTCCCATAGGCACTGTGGTAATGGCTGCAAGAGAAAAAAACACGACAAGATTGGACAGAAGGAAAAATAAAATAAAGTGCTTTAAATGTATTCATATCGTTTAGATGTGAGGTTGCCCGCCCCTTGAACGACCGGGGACCGGTCTACGCCTCTTTCCCTCCTCTCTACTCTTCGTCTCTTAATTTATGAACACAAAGACCTTTGTACCAACATTCCAAAATATTAGCAACAGTTGGCATGAGTGAGTGATTTATGTGGCTTTGATAAAAACACACGCGCATCGATCCTGTCACAAAACTGGTAATTGATTACACCTATTGTTGAAATATGGCCGCCGTGCGTGACCGCCGGAGGACAATGTGCACCACCGGGTCTTTGGCACGTCATTAATTTATTAGAGTCCACTGTTGCGATTCTTCTTCACAGCCGATCAACGGAGAGTCGTTACGTAATTATATTCACTTGTACAAGAAGATTGTAGAGTCCGCCAAACCAGATCGTGTTCTGTTTTGTTTAAGGGGAGAGGATGGTATTTTTTTAAACCTTTTTTCCTATTTGGTGTAAAATAGAAATTTTTTGTATGTAGAGAGCTCATAGCTGTAGGAACTCAACCAAATATAAATATTTTGAAAAAAAATATATATTTGGGGCCCAAATTTGAAAAAAAAAATATATACCCAATGCAGGATTGTACTAAATCCGATATATCTAAACCGTTTTTAAAGATAGATTCAAACTTTTTTTGCAATGTATTTGTAAAAGCATGTTCTACAAACTGCCTGTAACAGACTTTTGGTATTAGTCCCTACGTTTGTAAAATAAACAATTAAAATTTAATAACAATTTTCTGATTTCCTTTCTTGCAAACAAACGAACGTATTTTTAAAATGAACTCAATTAACAAAATTCTGTTACAGGGAAACGTTTCCTAATAGTCTAAAGAATGTGTGTTCTAAATTTCATGCATGTATCTTTAATAGTTCAGAAATTATATCCATTTTTGTCTGGGAATGTATAAAAAAAATGAAGTTACTGGAAGCCGATAAAAGTGGGCGTGTGATTTAAAAATCCATAGCGCAGGAAGTTTAAAAATGGCGTCTCAACATCCGATAAGGCACAGATACCCACAAAATATTATGCAATGCATTCCACACATATTAAAGAGTATTTTAAAGAAAAAAAAAATTTTTTTTTGAAAATTTAATATACCGGAAACAACAATAAAAGTGGGCGAGTGATTTAAAAATCCATAACGCAGGAAGTTTAAAAATGGCGACTCAACATCCGATAAGAGCACAAATATGCACAAAATGTTATGCTGTGCATTCCATATATTATCACAGAGTATTTTAAAGAAAAATTTTTTTTTGAAAATTTACTCATTTTTCACAAAAAAATACCATCCTCTCCCCTTAACCTGCTTACGATACAGTATGAGGTATATTCCTATTGTTAATATTTAGACTTCGAATTTTCAGGCACGTAAAATAGGCTCTGAATTGATCAAAATAGGCACTAAAAACATAGATTTAGACACCTAAAAATACAAATTCAAGCACCTAAAAATACTATTTTATGCAGCTAAAATATAATTTCTATCACACAAACTACAGTAACTATAAAAATATAATTAATTAGTAAATATTAAGCATTACGGTATACAGCAGTGATGTCAAAGCAAGCGCATTTTTCTGACCTTGACGTCGTGCGCGGGCATCAAGTACTGAGTATGGAAAGAGGAAGGGTTGTGTATATGAATAAGCAGCCTGTTGGATTAAGAAAACAGTGGTGCACAAACTTCAAAAGGAACGTGAAGTTCTATTTTATTATTTTTATATGTCTTCTTTCTGTTTGATATTATTGTATCTATATTGTTTGTAAAACAAAAGTACTGATACCAATTTCTTAATATTGCAGTTGTGTTTTAAATGTTAATAGCATAATAAAGAGTTAAGAAGGAAGATTCACATAAATTCCATAGTAGTACAACTATATTGTACTAAATGGATGGAACACATCATTCGTAAAGAAAGTGATATTCCAAAAAAAGAGATTGAGTATGACATGATAAGTTGGAATTGTTATTGATGGTACCTTTAGCCTTATAAAAGTAATCAATAAACTAATCAAAACAATATTATAGTACAAAGCAAAGTTACCTAGGTGCTGTATATGTTTTAAGTGTAACTAATATTCCATAACAAAACTCTTATCGCATTATGCTTTTAAGGTGATATTGGTGAGCAACTTCCTATCAACAGAATATTAAATTAATTTCTCGAAATGTGCTGAAGCTATAGAGCTTACATTTTTACAACACATGGGCACGTATATTTTGCTTATGATGTAACAGTAGTTGCTTTGTTAATTCATTTCCTTACAAACGATTTCCATGCTAATATTTTCAAACTTTTCAATACACTAACTTCAGTAATACGTATTTACGGTATATTAGATTTACGAAAACATTCTGTAAGGGTACTAAATAAATAGGCCTATATCTGAAAATTTCACCTTTCTATAAAAAAAAGTTGAGAAAATATTTTTTTTGGACAAAAAAATCAAACTTGTGAAAAATGAACATTAAAATTCTTATAATGCACTTACACTTCTCAGGCAAATCTAAAACTTAACATGGATACAGTTTTAATAAATTCTCTTCACTTTATCTATTGAATCAGTGCTGGCCATCCCTGTATATAGCTCGACCAAGCGGCATATATTACTTCTTTCGTCTGTCTCTTTCCTTTCAGCTGTAAAGCGCTCAGGCTCTCCTGAGCTCTAAAGCGCTCGCTTGCTCCTATGGGCATCAATTGACATGACTGGTATACAAAGATAGTAAAAAAATTGCGGTTAGAAACTTTATTTTTGTTGTCTTAAATTATGTATACCGGTACATCATTTTTAATGAATTCATAGGTCTCGTTGCTCTAAGGCTGCTAATATTGCAATTAAATTAATTAATTTACCAATAAATTTACAATTAACACATTATTCATAATTGACATTACAATACATAACAACGTTTTTCTCTAATTTTCTATTGCGAAACTTTGCCTTTTCTTAAACAGAACCATTTAAGGCGAAAAAATTCTTCTCACTGGTACCAAAGCAAGGCATGCATATTTAAATCTAGCAATATTTGCCATGCTGATTTCTTTAGGGAGAACTACATCCACCCGATTCATTACATTCCTAATCCCTGTTCAAGTGCTCAGCAAAACCAGACACCTTCCAGGAATTTCTTTATTCCTACAACCAAACTATTAGGCTACAGGATATTTGAATCATACCCACTCCATAACATTTAAAACTTTCTCTTTCATTGCTACATGAAATTTTAAAAATATGTACATAACAAACAGAAATAGGCAATTTTATGCTTTAAAACCTTAAAAATAGGTCTCAATGGCAAAATAGGCATTTTAGGCACCATAAAACCGCTTTCAAACATCTATATTTTATGTAAAATGTGAAGATATTTAACTAGTTTTAGTTTATCCCTGCAGAAAAAAATAGGCATTTAAACTAAAATCCGAGGTCTAGAGTGATGACGTTATTTTGACTTGTAATACTAAATGAGAAACTGTTAATGAGCTATGTCGAAACCTCTTCTGAAAGTGAGCACAATTAGTTAGGTTTCCACACCAGACAAAAAAAATAGCTAACTTATCTATATTAACTTTCATTCATTCATAGTTTTCTGCCCTGGGGCAGTTCTTTCATTGCAAACCCAGCATTTCTCAATCTTTCCTATTTTCTGCCTTCGTTTTAGTCTCCGCATATGATCCATGAGCCGTTATGTCTATCCAAGCTTTTTGACCTAGATGTGATCTATACAATGATGTTATTCTAATTTTCCTACGTCTGTTTTCCAAAGTTTCCCATTTAAGTTGTTTTATCGTATCGTTTCTATCTTCTCTTTTACCTTTAACAAATTTAGCTGTCCTATACTGTATTCTTTCTAAGGAATTTATCTGATATATTCTATAGGGATCCCAACATGTAGTTCCGTATTCCATTAACGGTCGCACTAACGTTAGATATGCTATTTCCCCCGATTTGGGGCTAGCCTTTTTCAAGATTCTCATAATAAAGTGAAGTGCCCTCCATGCTTTACCCGTAACATTGTCAACATGCTCTCCCCAAGAAAGTTTCGAATTTAAATATACTACTCTAGGTATTTACAACATTGTTCTTGCAGAAAAATAATTAATAATAGACCTACTTTTCATAGAAAGACATTAACTTTTAACTTAAGATATCTTACAAAAGCTGTTATTAACAGATGCTGCATTTATATAGCTTATTTGGGCAAAACCATTTCCAATTTGCAAAACATCTTTAAAACATTCGCCCTCAAATAAAAATAAACAGTTCCTCAAGTGTATAAATTGGTTTCATTGCTAGTTCATTGTGCAACTTGTGCTTGTTTTCTAGAACACAATATTTTTATTCTAAGGCACAATTTTGACAGGTAAATTCGAAGTTCTTCTTTGACGGTCACAAGCCTATTTCGTTGTCAGCCTTTAATGTTTGTGAAAAAGGAAAACGCTTGTTGACCCAAGTAAGATAGCCTATGGAGAATTGTAGTAATACGGTACGTTTAAAGCTTTTTGTAAGATTATAGGAAACACTTTTCTCTCCATTGACCAAAACACATTTAAAGATTGTTCCCTGAATTTCATTTTTAATATAAAATCACATTTCACTTCAGCTAATTGCTCTTCCTCTTCGAAGCCGAATAAGTTTTCTACACTGCTAGGCCAATCTAGGAAAGGATTCCTGTTCCACTTGTAAATGTCTGATGATAAAGAAGGGAAGTATAGGGTATTTCAAAAGTCCGTTCAAACATTAAACCCCTATAAATATTATAATATTTTAGATAGGAAAAAAACAAAAACATCACAGTGTTGGGCAAACAATGGGGTTTACAAAACATTGGGAAGATGTCCGCCGTTCTCCTGTTCAACGTACAGCATTCTGTCTGCGACACCATGCACAGCATTTTGCAGATATTGTCTTGGAATATTGGCAATTTCTTACGAGATGGCATCTTTCTGTTGCAGTAGGATTGTTGGATGTGTCAGGAAAACGCGTTCTTTAAGATAACCCCACAACCAAAAGTCGGCCGGATTGAAATCTGGAGATCGCGGAGGCCACATCATTGAAAAGTACCTACAGATGACACGATCACCAAACATCTGCGTAATTAATTGTTTTACAGGGATAAAGATGGGGTGGAGCCCCATTTTGCATGACGATTATGTTTTCCATATCGTGATTTCTCAGTCTAAGAATGACGAAGCTCTGTAACATGCTGTAGTAGCGCTTCCAGTTTACTATAACAGTTTGTCTTATTCCATTATTGTCCATTACCTGTGAGTAACGGTTACCGCGTCTAGCCAGGAAACCAGGTGGCCCGGGTTCGATCCCCGGTCGGGGCAAGTTACCTGGTTTAGGTTTTTTCCCTGGGTTTTCCTTCAAACCAATATGAGAATATGCTGGGTAACTTTCGGTGCTGGACCCCGGACTCATTTCACCGGCATTATCTCCTTAATCTCATTCAGATGCTAAATAACCTAAGATGTTGATAAAGCGCCGTAAAATAATCTACTAAAAAATTAATGGTGGAATTAGCTCGCGTAATTGAGGTTCGTTTTCCGACCAAAGTCATCAGTAGGCACTTTCCAATAATGTGGCCTCCGCGATCTCCACATTTCTTCCGGCCGACTTTTTGTTGTGGGGTTACCTTAAAGAACTAGTTTTCCTGACACATCCAACAACCCTACTGCAACTGAAAGATGCCATCTCGCAAGAAATTTCCAATATTCCAAGACATCTGCAAAATGCTATGCATGGTGTCGCAGACAGAATGCTGTACGTTGAATAGGAGAACGGCGGACATCTTCCCAATGTTTTGTAAACCCCATTGTTTGCCCAACACTGTGATGTTTTTTGTTTTTTCCCTATCTCAAATATTATAATATTTATAGGGGTTTAATGTTTGAACTGAAGTTTGAAATACCCTATATGTCTCAAGATTTTCCAACAAGATTTCAGATAGTCGGAAATTAGTGGTATAAAATCTTCATGCTTGAATGTTTGAGTCTGGAACTGAGATTAACTATGGAAACTTGTCAACAGTAGCCTACCTTTCAGAAGATGTTTTCTTTTATTTTTTATTTTACTAGGTTATTTTACGACGCTTTATCAACAGCTTAGGTTATTTAGCGTCTGAATGAGATGAAGGTAATAATGCCAGTGAAATGATTCCGGGCTCCAGCACTGAAAGTTACCCAGCATTTGCTCATATTGGTTGAGGGAAAACCCCGAAAAAAACCTCAACCAGGTAACTTGCCCCGACCGGGAATCGAACCCGGACCACCAGGTTTCGCGGCCAGACGCGCTAACCGTTACTCCACAGGTGTGGAAGATGTTTTCTTTCCAGCTAAGTTCGTCCAATGTCTGACAGAAAAAAGGGTATGGTTGAATTATGACTGTTCATGAAAGACTACTTTGAGTAAGAAATTCATATGAATATCTGTCCAATTTTCAATGAGAGTGGAGATACAGCTGTTTGAATGTTATGCAGGCTATAACAAGCCTTACAAAATGCTATGAAAGAACGACAAATGACTACATACAAAAGAACAGTACGTGTCACTCTTCTGAGATAGTTTGAGGGCGTCACTGTTCATAATGGGTGTAGAGAAACAGCTGTTTGTAGTTTCCTTAGCTACAAGGATGGGCATGTTCTTCCAGCATGACGGAGCCCCGACACATTTCAGTCGTTAGGTGACACATCACCTAAATCTCACATTCTTCGAACGATGGATTGGCTGGGGTAGTCACGTACATTGGCCACTAAGGTTTCCAGACCTTACACCTGTCGATATTTTATCTGTGTGGATAGAAAAAAGGCGAAATGTACAATAAACAAATAAACACGGGAGACGAATTGGTCGTTCGTTTTATGAATAGGACGGCCCGGATGGCTCAAGCGGTAGGGGCACGGCATGTCTCTATCGCTTGGTCCGAAGGGTTGTGGGTTCGAGTCCCGTCTCGGGCATGGGTGTTGTGTTTGTCTTAGTGTAAAGAAATAAATGAAAACGAAAACAGAAAACAGAGATAACTCTGGTAAACGGCCTCTGGCCGGTCTAAATTAAAAAAAAAAAAAAAAAAAATAGCGCTGCCCTCATAAAAGAACAAGGTGACCTCAGAATAACAATACTTACTATTGTTAACGGAGCGTAAAAGTGCATTGAATTATTGAAATACATTTATACTATGTAAATAAGTAATGAATGTAATTATTATATCATTAATTTTATTGTATTTTCGTTTATTTACTCGTTTATGTATTAGTTTATTTATTCAATCGCAAGTTTATTTATTTACGTATTTATTTATTTTTTATTTTTATTACCGGTATTTATATCTTTATTTATTTATTTATTATTGATTGATTGATTGATCGATTGATTGATTGATTGATTGATTCATACATTCATTTTGTTTCTTTGTTTGTTTACTTGTTTCGTTTCTTTCTTTACTTGTTTTGTTTCTTTTTTAATTATTTTGCTTCTTTTTTAATTATTTTGCTTCTTTTTTAATTGTTTTGTTTCTTTATTTACTTGTTTTGTTTTTATTTACTTGTTTTGTTTATTTACTTGTTTTGTTTATTTACTTCTTTTGTTTCTTTATTTACTTGTTTGTTCATTTATTTCCTCGTTCGTTCATTCGTTTCTTTAGTTCTTTCATTTGTTTCTTTCGTTCGTTCATTTGTTTCTTTCGTTTCTTTCGTTCGTTCATTTGTTTCTTTCGTTCGTTCATTTGTTCATTTTCTCGTTCGTTTATTTATTCGCTTATGTATTCGTTTATTTTTTCGCTCGCTAGTTTATTTATTTGTTTTCTTTGTTTACTTGTTTTGTTTCTTTTTTAATTGTTTTGTTTCTTTATTTACTTGTTTTGTTTCTTTATTTACTTTTTTGTTTCTTTACTTCTTTTTTTCTTTATGCACTTGTTTTGTTTCTTTATTTACTTGTTTTGCTTCTTCATTTGTTCGTTCGTTCGTACATTCGTTTCTTTCGTTCGTTCCTTCGTTCATTTGTTCGTTCATTCATTCATTCGTTCGTTTATTCGCTCGCTAGTTTGTTTATTTATTTATTTATATATTTATTTGTCTCCCTGTCTATCGGTCCAACTGTCTGTCCTTCTGTCCATCTGTCTATCCATCATCCATACTAGCCATAGGCCTATTTGCTGTCCAGATCTGTGTACGCAGTTTGAGAGCAGGTTTCAACATGAGCCCATTAACAGTTCACTTATGATTATAATTTGTAATTCATATTACTTCGTTTCAACATTATATGTTAGTACAGCCGAAGTTCACGGTTCGGAACTGATCGAGGGTAATAGAAATTCCTACAGGGTAACTTTGTAGAGCACCAGGTCTAGCCCCTTTCATAGTTTCCCAGGTAGATAGGCCTACTACAAAGGAGGAGTGCTCTAGAAAATCCTAGCTGCCAATACTAAATGAAAGACACACAAATTTATTAGAAAAGTAGCGTATAATTTTCCGTCCTATATTACTCGTCGCTAGCAAAGTCACACCTTACACAACAGTAGGTATACTCCCAGAGATCTCTAACAAACCATGTTTTTCTGTAATTCCAAATCAAAAAATCTCAGGGCTTCGAAATCTTAACTCCTGAGGTAATAATATTTAATATTGTTCGGGTTAACTTGTAGATCAGAAGATCTTTCTGATAGCGACGCTTTCTCTCCACTGCTTGTTTCAGTAAACCGTTCATACCACAGTTTAATGTCACGTCTGGAAGATCGATTTAGTCTCCTTTACACCGTAATAAAGTTTGTTACAATTGCGTTATATTTCTTGAGTCTCTACACCGTTCGGTATACAACAAGCCTTCTCTAGCGCACTCATAATTTTTAATAAAGCAACTGAACATTGTTGCCCACTTGTGGGTTAACAGTAGTTGAAAACTACTGTTGTCAATATCACGTACAAGCAAATAACAAAAAACATGAGTTTCAAGTTACAAGTTACAACAGTTTAACTTAGACTCTAACTTTGAGAGAGGAACAAAGATTAAGCGTTTTCGAGAATAAGGTGGTTAGGAAAATATTTGGGGCTAAGAGAGATGAAGTTACAGGAGAATGGAGAAAGTTACACAACGCAGAACTACACGCATTGTATTCTTCTTACTTATTTACTTACTTACAAATGGCTGTTAGAGAACACGGAAGTTCATTATCGCCTTTATACAGGGACATCACTTTATTTTTACTTCAATTTTTATTGTACCTGAGTTTTTGAATATATTTCATTCCCACTCCTCTACTAGTAAACTTCCCTTCCAACCGTTCTCCACACAGAACCAAGGCTGCGTATGCGGTCGTAGTAAGCAGTACTGAGTTAGTGAGTATAGTACGTTTCACAAATATGTTCGCGTTTTCCAGTGACGAAAGAGCTTTCAATATTGAATCATATTTTCTCACAGACACTGTCGTCCGCTTGCCTACGTCGCATCCCGGTTTTCCCCACTCGCTTCTGCTCGCCTCTCTGTAAAGATTAGTGGCTGGGCTCTCTTAGCTCCTTTCTAAAAACATTAATTCCTGTTAAGAATTAGACGTCTAGGTAATGTTATACAACTGTTTAAAATAACTTAAATAAAAGGGCCTCGTTAAGCAATTAACTGTCACATGATGTCCCCCCTTTCTACGACCCTGCTACATAACTACTTGGACGGACAGTAGATAACATGTCTGAGTAATTTTATCTTTTCGGATCGGGCAGAAGTGAAGATTGAATTTACAGTACGTAAGGTACTCTTTTATAGAGTAGGTACAGAATTATTTCAACACGAGTTGCTAATACGAAGGTCGAAACTGGTAATTGGAATTAGGTACAATAATTTATAGTGCGGTAATATGCACAAAAGAACTGAACCCTGTATCGAAATGAACGGACACACATTTTAAAAATTGTGTTTAAATATCCATATTATGATTATTTTTTTAATTTCATTTCATTCTCTATAATGTACGCTAATGTGCTGTAGACAGTATAATATACACTGTATAATGAATACGTCCGAATGGATAGCTCAGTTCGTGAGTAAAAACACTTATTATTAATACAGTACTGTATTTTGATTAAACAAAAACCTATAGGCCTAATGAAAATTATCAAAATGAAAATCGCGATATTTCCTAGTTTA
This sequence comes from Periplaneta americana, assembly GCF_040183065.1. NCBI lineage: Eukaryota > Metazoa > Arthropoda > Insecta > Blattodea > Blattidae > Periplaneta > Periplaneta americana. Next base: position 39,529,998 of record NC_091119.1, on the reverse strand, counting down.
CGTAGGGAAATGGATGAACTACTTTTTTTCCCTCCTATACCTAGTAAAGTGATTTGTTTGTATTTTATGCCAGTATCATCGAACTTCAGTCATGGAAGGGAGTGGCAAATGGTGTTTCCGGTTATCAACCAAAGGTATAGCCAGGTAAAATTATAAATGTTAGTAAAAATAAAATGATGTCCCTGTATAAGCCCTCCATTGGTCCCTATCCTGAGCAAGATTAATCCAGTCCTTACCATCACATCTCAACTCCCTCAAATCCATTTTAAAATTGAACCAGGTAATCAGCCCAAGCAAGAATTTACTTTTTAATTACTGTATAGCATTGTAAACGTGTTTCATAAGTTGTTTTTATACGACAGCATTATAAAACAGTTAATAAAGAAATAACAAAATTGTTAATGATGGGTAGTTTGAGATCGTGGTCTATGAAGAAAAGGGTTGCTATGACAACTATGATGTAGGGCCTATTGCATATTATTACACGGCAAATAGTTTCATAATGTCAAATTTATGGCACATGTTACGCCGTCATAATAGAAGTCATAACGTTTTAGTTAGCATAGTAATGTTTTACGGACTGGTACAATAATGTGGCTCATTATTATACACGATTTTCATTAACGATAAAGACTGTTTTTAATGCTAGAGTACAAAAAATATATTCTGCATTTTATGATTTTAAATAGTCAATAAAAAAGGAAACTAGCATACCCATACTGCATTTGTGTCGTATGTTGACCAGGGTCGGCTCTACTTTAAGAACCGCAGAGCTGCAGAACCGCCATTCAAATGGACCTGTAAAATTAAGAATGTAAAACGTGCTTTTATGTAATCTAGTTCATTGTTTCATTTATTTTTCCAATTCATTCTCCTTCGATTCGAGATTTCACTGTCTGCAGGAGCCTTGAACTGCTCGAGAATTTTAGCTGTAGTGTACTTTTCGGATCTGCGATCGGTAGTTCCTGGAGCTCAACATAAGGTAGTCGGCAGCAGAAAACTGGTTTTCTTCACCGTCCCATAAGACTGCATTAGAGCTGCAACCAAAGCAGCTCTCTCCGAATATGCAAAAGAACCGTCAACATCCTCATCTCTTTATGACCTGCGTTAGAACACACAGGCTTCTGGACTACTGTATATCATTACAGTTCCAGTGTGTTATAGTACTGTGGATGGTGTGATGTGATTAGTCAGTGTGTCTAAGGAAATATTTTATATTAAAAACGAATGAAATGAAAACCTAATTGACCAACCCTTTCCGAAATTAAAAGAGAAATTGCATGTTAACTTAAGAAATTAGGACGTCCTACACAAAATTTAAATATTGAAATTTCTGGAAAAAGTCGAGGAAATCATGTAGCCTACTAGTCGTTTTAATACCGAAATGTGTAATGGAAACGATTGGTTTTTTGCTGCGCTCATGAAAACGCTTTCTGTATTCTGTTTAGAGGAGAAAATACATGGACAAGCACTGGAGTGAAGGATTTAGTTAATTTTACTTAAAAAAACTAGAAAAGCATGTGGGGCACATCTCCACTACGTGACTAGTTGTACCAGGTGGGTGAGGTATAGCGCACGTATGGTTGGAGTAGGCCTACAATTTCGGGTGCACAGTCAACTTCGAGAAGGGGATGTAATTACACGCGTTATCCGATTTAGATGCAAAAAACAACATGCGTTTGCTAAATACACTATTTTTCATGCAGCACTGCCAACCTTTGTAACCGCGGGCCGCTACTGATGTTGACAGAAAAAAAAAACAACATAGAAGCTACTTTTTTACCATACCAGAAAAAAAAAAAGACGTTAAATTATTAAAATTCTGGAACTTTGCTATATGTAATAATTATGTAGGCCTACAGTTCCGTTTAAAGCTAACATTGCAATTTATAACGTATGTGTAATGAATAAACAACATTTTAATTCCATGAAATGGACAAAGAATACAAACCTTCATCATCAGAGAACATGAAATGGCGGACATTGTTGTATGTTTCGTGCGAGTAGAACAAACATCTCGCCTTTTCCCCTCGCAACAGAGGTGACGCGTCTTTTTTCTTGGCACGTCAGTACTATTACAATGCAGTCCCACACATTATAAAAGATGTTGCCACCTTCTCAATGCAATAGACTCTCTTATTGGCTGAGCCGGTGTGTCTATTTCCACGCCCTTTCTCCTTTCCCTCTCCCCTCAATCGTCGGCATTCTCCAGCAATTCATGTGTCTGTTTCATTATCATGTTCTTGTCCTGTCCTTCATTTTTTTCTCTCCCTTCTTTAAAATATGAGAAACGCCCAGATTAGTTAATTTCAAATGAAAAATCTCTGACGAAGTACATCAGTCACCATATATATCGCAGCAGTGTCGTCGTATTGCAATACTAATAATTTATTGTTTCAGTTATTTGTAATTCCTGTCTTGTCTACTAAATCGTGACGTTATAAATAGCTTATTATGTATATCAATAGAGCAAATTAACGCATTTAATCAATACGAGACGATACACTTATCGGCGGAGACAGAAAGATGGGTGCATGTAGTTCTAAAACCGCTCACGAGAGCGCCAACAGTCGTAATCATCCTAAACGCCATCTTAAAATTAACATTCATATTACTCCTTTCTCCATGGTTCAGTTTATGCCATTTTCTTTACTATAATCGGGGGCAGGTAGCCTGTTTATGGAGATTAATTTTATCATTTGTGTTTTTTAATATTGGTACCGGCGGAGATTGTTGGAGATTTGTACTCTTGGCGGAGATTAACGGAAATTTTGGACAATACAATTATTTTGGAATTGGAGTAGCCTGTTAACTCGATATGAATATTAGACCTACTTTCCAAATAATTAACATTAAAGGTTCGTTGGATTCCGGTAAAGGTGCGGTATCGCCAATAGACAATAGCCTATTTGTTAGATTGGGACTGTATTTAACACACATTCATTAAAAAAAAAAAAGAAAAAAAACTTGCAGCCCTCAAATTTACACTTTCAAATTATTAGTGAAATGTTGAATTCTCCGTCTTTTGAGTTCACTAATGTAGCCTAATCAGAACACCTGGAATGCCATGTAGGCCTAATGCGGCCTACTTGGATATATAACAAATTCAAGAGGGAAAAAAATCAGAAAAAAACTCAAAATATGTTGTTGTTGTTGTTGTTGTTGTTGTTGTTATTTTATAATGCCAGGCGTTTGACAATAAAGTCATTTGATCTCTTACACTCCAATATTTTTCAAAGATATTATCATGGTCAGCCACTGAAGCACAGATTTTGAGGTGTTCCGAATCCATTTCTTGGTTTGAGTTGCACAATGGGCACTTAGGGGACTGATATATTCCAATTCTATGTATGTGTTTGGCCAGACAGTCATGGACTGTTGCCAATCTAAATGCAGCTACAGATTATTTTCGTGGTAAAACGGGAATTAACTGTGGATTATGATGCAGAGAGTTCCATTTTTTCCCTTGGGATTGTATTAACAAATTTTGTTTGTTGAAGTCAAAACTCAAAATATGAAATATGAAATTCGCTATAAAACGACGTAATATTAATAATTTGCGAATGTGTTCATATTTCGCTATTATAACTCTATTTCGCGATTTGTCGCTATTCTTTTACCCGCATGTTATTAATCAGAATCACTTAATTCGTAAAGATTAGTAAAAATCTACTGTAAGCCTATAGCCTATGTATTATGTTGTGATCTTCGCGATCTCCATAAATACCCGGCCCCTGAATATAACCTATTTATAGCCTATTTAAATTTGTATAATCATATTTTTTTGTAAAAGGCAAGAGTCCAAGAGACCTGGTATTTTTAATAAAAACATCTTTAAAAAAAATCAGTTAATGCTAATAAATAATAAAATATGTGTCGACCCATTACAAATGGGCGCAAGTTTCCACTCAAACTTGAAATTCAATACCGGTCTACTTACTGACAAAATTAGCTATATAAGCCTATACATCTAATTGTCTGTGAAATATTTAGCCTATTGACTTAAAATTTTAAGTTTTACCTATTTATTCTTAACTTATTCAACAGCTGTGTGGTAACCCATGTGAGATAACTTATATCTGCTGATATCAAATGTATTACATTTTGAATCCAAATACAATTAGGCCTACTATCAAGTGAAAGATACAGGTATTTTGTTACTATACAAAAAAAGTTTAAAATTGAAGAAATATCGTTTCTCAAGTTTGATATAAGTTACACAAGCGCAGTCTAACACGAACTCCATTTTAACCACAGAAACATTTTATTTCTTACCAATATCGTCTATAAGCTATTCTGTAGGACCAAAAAACTAATCTGTATGTAGATTCTTCGAGCAACAGTGCATATTACTGTGGAATCCCGGCCACCAAGTCACTCAACTGAGTGCGCTCTTTGTATAATGGCAGCTGACAATATAAAAATGTTAACATAGCCTATATGTCGAACTTGGAGTCGAGTCAGAAAGGGAAAAAAAACTGGAGAAGGATTCGATCCGGTGCTGTGGATTGAACTTCGGCGTAGTTCATGGTTAGAGCGCTTGGTACGTAGAAGTAAAGACCCGGGTTCGATCCCCGGCGTCGGAGCAAATTTTTATCCTCTACCTAATATTAATTGTTACCGTAACATACATATTCTGCAGGACCAAAAAATTAATCTTTACGTAGATTCTTTGTTTGGGGTTTTGTGAAGAATAACGTCTATGTACAGCAACCCAGGTGTATTGATGGTATCAAAGCAAAGATTATCTCAGCTTTAAGAAATGTTACATCACACATGAGAGAAATTTAAGCCTCATGATATGAAATGTGTTGTGGTGACACATTGAAGAATAACGTGGGCAAAACTTCCATTCTTCTAGAATGTATTTACAAATTACTGAAAAGTATATGACAACAGTTCTCATAACCAATTCCTTTTCCTCTTCCTGATCAGTTTCAGCATCATTCTTTCTTCATCCATTCTTTTCAACACAGCTCCATTTCTTATTCTGTCTCTCCACTTCACACCTTCCATTCTTCTCCATATACACATTTCAAATGCTTCTATTCGCTTCTCTTCACTTCGTCGTAATGTCCATGTTTCTGCCCCATACAATGCCGCACTCCACACAAAGCACTTCACCAGTCTCTTCCTTAGTTCTTTTTCCAGAGGTCCGCAGAAGATGCTCCTTTTTCTATTAAAAGCTTCCTTAGCCATTGCTATCCTCCTTTCGACTTCTTGGCAGCAGCTCATGTTACTGCTTATAGTACACCCCAAGTATTTGAAGCTGTCCACTTGCTCTACTGCCTCATTTACAATTCGCAAGTTTATCATCTGTATTTTTCTTCCTATGACCATGCTCTTCGTCTTATTTGCATTTATCTTCATCCCATACTGCTCACATGTCATTCAGCTCCAGTAGCATATCCTTTAGTATCATTTCCTCTTCTGCTAACAACGTCATATCATCAGCAAATCTTATGCACTTTATTCTTCTTTCTCCTACTATCACTCCTCCCATGTTTTGAAAACAGGTCTTTACTAAATCCTCCAAGTAGACGTTGAACAGGGTAGGTGATAAAGGGCATCCTTGTCGTACTCCTCTCCCTATTTCACTTCCTTCCGACATTTCTTCTCCTATCCTGACTTTTTGCTCGTTGTTTCATATAAAGATTACTGAACAGTCTTCTCTCTTCCCAATCCACGCCATTTGCTTTATGATTCCCATCAGTTTATTCCAATCCACTCTGTCAAAAGCCTTTTCTAGGTCCACAAATACTACATACACTTCTTTATTCTTCTCTAGATATCTTTCGCCTATTGTCCGCAGCAGTCCAATTATATCTCTCGTACCTTTTCCCTTCCTGAAGCCAAATTGCCATCTTAGAATATAAACGTCGATTCAGTATTCGCAGGAGAATCTTCGCCGAGTGCGATATGAGACGGATAGTTCTGAACTTCTTACATTTCTTGGCATTATTTTTCTTCGGTATTGTAAGCAACACTGTCTCTGTAAAATCTTCAGGCCAGTCGCCTTTCTCATATATTTCATTGCATAATGATAGAATCTGCTTCTTGTCTTCTCCCAAGCATTTACTAATTCAATGGGCATTCCATAAAGTATTGTTGCTTTCCCATTTGTCATTTCCTTAAGCGCTAGTTCAACTTCTTGGCTTAAAATAGAAAATCATTTTTTATCTTTTGATACGGCTTCTTCGTCTTCTATAGCTAAGTCATCTTGACGGTTCCTTGTCTCATATAACTCTTCTCCATATTTCGTCCGTCTGTTTAGTAGCCTATTCCTTGTTTGTATGTTATTTCATTTCCGATGTCGTCCTCTGTCAACCACATGGTTTTCCTGTTTTCATTCGTTAAGTCCAAACATTTTACTTTGCGGTACATTAAATCAGTGGCGATTCCTCCATGAAAAAATATGAGGATGATCCTACAATTTAATTTCGTGCCTCTGAGGATAGAAAACATTTTAATTACAGATTTTTATTTTCAATGCGTCCCGACGTAATAATTTCCTTTATGCTTCCACGTTCTGTAGTGAGTTGTCGCCACTGCACAGCTCAGAAATAATTCCCGAGGAACCATCCAAATATCTTACAGCAAACGGTTTTTTCTAGCAGTGAAGTTAGTGGACAGGAGAGAGTGCGGAGGGAGGGGTATGACTTGAGTTTAACTGCGTTTGAGGATATGACCGCATATCCTAATATTACGACCCTTCTTTCTGGGTGATGTAGACTCTCTCAGAGACAATAAGAATTTTCAAGTACCCTTGTAACCTTCTTAAATGCAGTTCATTGGTAATTTTAAAAGTATGGAATAAAGGAAATCATAAATAATTTAAAATGATAAAATATAAAAAATAAAATGAATAGAAAACAAAATTACATTTTATAATAGTATTAAGTTTTTTGACTTGTTCCATATTCTAGCTGTGAAGCAATGTATGAATACCATGGAATGTTAATAAATATAATACAATACATAAAGATAAATAAAATAAGCTATAATAAATACAAGAATTAACAGGACTTTCAGATGACAGGACAGCCGAAAGAATAGCTATCTGAAGTTGCATTGGATCATTTCGAAGAATTTAACTGTAGCAAGAAATTAATTGCGCAAACGTACGACGGAGCATCGGTAAATATCAGACTTAGGAGCCATCTTCGCAACTTAAATGGGGAGGAGAATCGAACTTCACTACCGTACAAATAAATTGCCAGTTCCAGAATGGTCAGTGAAAGACTAACATAGGCCTACTTGTATTGATTTTGCATGTTCTATTATTATTATTATTATTATTATTATTATTATTATTATTATTATTATTATTATTATCATTAGTTTCTGTCTTGGTCATCAGTCGTCAATCACATATAATAATCCGTGGCGCCACAGCCCGTGAAGGGCCTAGACCGACCAGCCGGCTGCTGGCCTCACGCCCACATGCCGAAGCAGAGGTGGACGATCATCCAACCAGAACGGAGGTATCGTGTGGTTAGCACGATGATCCCCCAGCCGTTATAGCTGGTATTCGCAACCGGATTTCGCTACCTATCGTAGCTCCCCAAGTGCATCACGATGCTGGGTGGGCACCAGTCCCATACACTGGCCGAATTTCATGAGAAAATTTCTTCCCTCATGAGGAATCGAACCAGCGCGCATTCCGTAATGCGAGTCCTAGGCGCGTCAATCACATATCCTACATACAAAAAATATCACGAGTCGCCACTGCACTAAATCATATCTTCCTTTTCTCTCTAGATTCTGTATTTCTTCATATTTCTCTTTGATCCAGTCTTCTTTTGCTTTATCCGCAAACATTAAGGAACCTACTTAAAAAGCATCTTACCATTATAAATGCTGACACTAGAAAGACTGGATACGGTGATAAACCTAGAAAGATTGAGGGGATCATTTTGACCCCTTGTTTTATATTGCCTTAATATACACGGAAAAATGATTTGGTTATGTAATATGTAATGTAATGGGTTAGCAATATATTTTAAGTATCATAATCAGGGAACGGATTTATATGGACTAAAAATATATGAAATATGTAAATATATATGTAGTTATTTTTACCAAAATATGGAATTAAATATGGATTTTTACCAAAATATGGAATTAAATATGGACTTAAAATTATAAAAAAATGACTATGTACGTTAAATATTGGTACATTTTAATCAAACTAAACAAAAAATATAATGGACGTACCTTATCTTCCAATGTAGTTTCAACAAAACACAATTTTTATTGTCTGTTACCATAACAATAGGTTACAAACATTTCTTTCAAGTGCTGAAAAGTGAATCTTCTTCTATTGTCTCTGAGGATAGATTTATACTGACTAAAAGAGCGTTCGACGTCACAAGAAGTAACTGGTACATAATTCAATTTCACAATGTCTGCTGGGGATAAGTCCAAGTTAATCTTCACTGTTGATTCACCACTCATCACAGCAACAACCTTTTGTAGTTCTTCATATCCAGGGTTTTTTGAAAGTACAGTGTCCACCTTAGCTCTTACTGCATCTGCAACTTTACCTCTACCACGATTCAGTTGTTCCACAGTACTATTTATAATTTCAAAACTTTCAGATAGTGAAAGGTGCCTATTTTGGAGACTTTTGAGCGTTTTTATGATGCATGAAAATGTATGCTGAATGTGAGCTAAGTCATTCTTCACACTTATGTCACAGGTAACTGTTTTCGCAGTATCAATTGAGACTGCATCTTCAGAGTCCAATGCAAGGAGAACATTGTTAATAGAGTCTATATGTTCGGCATAATATTCAACTGCTTCTAGCCATGTACCCCATCTAGTTAAAATTGGCTTTGGTGGCAATGGAATTTCAGGGTACATTTCTTTCAACACGTTAACTCTACTGGGAGCTTTGAGAAATACTTTTTTCACTGATGAAATCAACAAATCTACTTTAGGGAAATTGTCTCTGACCACTTCTGCCACACGATGAAATGCATGCGCCACACAAGTAAAATGAGTCAATTTAGGATATACAACAGATAATGCTTGTCCAGCTTTGACCATATAAGGGGCAGCATCGCTAATAAAGAATAACACATTATCGTACATAATACCCTTTGGCCACAGGATACCCATAGCTTCGTTGAACAGTTTAACTATAGTTTTGTTATTGCACTTTTCTAGAACATCACAATGTAAAAGAATTCGTTCAGAATATTGTTCACTTAACAAACCGATAACTACATTACCAACAAGTCTACCTTCTTTGTCGGGAGTCTCATCAATGGAAACCCAAATTGAACTATCTTTAATTTCATCTCTTATCTTCTGTATTGTCTCATCGTAGATGGATGGAGCATACGTCTTCCTAAGTGTTGACTCATCCGGGATTGTATGTTGAGTATATTTTTCAAGGAATTCCCTGAAGACCTTATTCTTTAGTTTGTAGAGAGGAATATCAGCAGAGATGAGAGAACGGCACAGGTCGATGTTAAACTCAGATCTTACATTCGATGTTGTTGGTTGTGTTAAAAACAATTGTCTCTGCTTGGAATTTAGTTGTTTGTTGGCCTGATGTTTACTAGTTGTAATGTGTTGTTGCACCAGGAACTTTTGTGTAGATGATACTGCACACTGACACAAATTACAAAATAATATTTTATTGTCAGTTGATAAACCATCTTCTTTAAATTCTGAAATGTAACTTGTTAGTTTTGATTTTAAATTGACTGAATGACGTACTTTTGGCATATTTACCGTCTTTATAGTATGATTTACAAAACTGAACCTATGTGTACTCTGACTGGCATTTAACTGTTGAGCTGCACAACTGAAGTCTGTTAAAAATTTTAAATTAAATTAATACAGTTTTGTAACTTACTTTCCCATTGTTGATAGGACTGCTAATTTTCAAATAACTCTGATGTTAAAGGGATTACTGAACATGTGTTTAAATCTCTATTGTTGAAATGTATTTTTAAAAGTTAATGGAATTTTGTTTTGTTTTATTGTTAAACCTAATATAATATGGACTGTTTTATATGAAATATGGAAAATATATGGAAATTAACGAAAATATGTACTAAACTCTAAAATATGGAAAAATATGGAAAATAAAAGTAGGATTTTTCAACCCTACACATTGTGAAACATAAAGATAATGCAAAATATAAATTATATTAGCTTTATAAGTAAATATGTATTTACATATAAATCCTTTCCCTGATCATAATGATGGCTCTTCACAACAGAAGTATCGGTACAGTGAGTATAAAAATGCAATAGGTAGAGCACAAAACAGTAAGATTCTGAATATTATAGTGTTATGGATTGAAGTTATTGTCTTTTTTAGTAAGTAATATTTTCGTTAATAATAATAAAACAACTGTTAGATTGATATTCTATTTCCTGTTATTGCATCACAATACGCCACCTTCAAAGCGGCTACTTTTGGGTGCTATCGGTGGCGTGTTTACAAATGTGCCGATACTCCACGATTCTCAAACACAGCAGTTTTCTCATTTTACGTATTTTATGTATGGAAACATAGCATTGAGTCCAAAACTACTCACTAATTGAATATTACACTGCATAGCTGATAATTACAACCCAAGTCTGATTAGCAGTGTATGCTATGGAGGAAAAAAGAAACTGGCCACCCTACCCCATTATCTCCTGGCTTAGCTGCCTCATGAGTGATGCCTTGTTGGTGTCACTTGTGAGGTTCAGACCAGTCTTCAAGCTGCTGACTTTACTACATAGGTATTGATAATATCGACAGATATCAATTTGATTCCTCAGTCTTTTTAGGTATTCCTTTTAAATATCTCCACTTTTATAAAAGTTTCAACGTCCAGATATCAGGTGAACAATAGCTTGGTAAAATTTTAAAATGTCATAGAGCCACAATTGGTTATGACATGTAACATAGGAGTAATGTACTCATAAACATAGAAAAGGGGTCAAAATGACTCCTCCGTCTTTCTAGTGTTAAATGTCCAGCTTTGGGGTTGAAAACCATTGTATTTGTTTTTCATTATGCTTTTTAAGCAAAGAACATGAAACTTGAATCACGCAGACTTATTAAAAACTTGGTTAAGAAGGTACAGTAAAATCCCTCGTAACTGGCATCCAAATAACCGGCAATACCAAAACAACGGTACTTTCGTTTTCAGTGAATATTCGAACCTAACATTAGTGTACTATTTGTGTTGTGTGATGTTTTAATAAGGAAAATCCACACAGTTTTTATGTTTATTTAGTTATGTTCGGGCCGTCAGTGTTGCCATATCAGGAAGTTCGCATGAACTTTAATTTTCAGTGAATATTCTAACCTAGAAATAGTGTATTATTTGTGTTGTGTGGTGTGTTTTAATAAAGAAAATCCACTTATTCAGTTATGAGCATGTGATAAAGAAATAAGCTTCACATGGATGCAGTTTCAACATTTGGCACCATGAAATACGAACTTTTTTTTTTGTACGAGGTGTGTTCTTAAAGTAAGTTCCGTTTTCAATTATAGCCGTCGCATCGCTGCAATCGTTATTTTGCGCATGCGTGTTTTCTTCTTCAGTCCTCAGGCAAGCTGTGCATGCAGTTTCAGAGCTTCAGTCCGTGTGTGTGGTTAGTTGTGATCAGTTGAAATGTTTAAAGTGATCGAGCACCCCTCCGACTGTGAGATGTGGTTTGTTATCCGTTTTTTGAATGCGAGGAACATCAAACCAGCTGACATTCATCGTCAACTTTGTGAGGTTATGGTGATGATGCCATTAGTGATGGAATGGTCAGGAGAAGTTCAATGAGGGCTGCGTCTCTGTGAATGACGAGCAGCGTACCGGTCGGCCATCTTTGATCAGTGATGATTTGGTGCGTGCTGTCGATGAAAAAATTCATGAGGACAAGAGGTTCACGATTTCTTCGCTTTCCTTGAATTTTCCACAAATGTCGCGGAGTGTTCTCTACAAAATTGTGACAGATCAATTACGATATCGAAAATTGTGCTCACGATGGGTACCCAAGATGCTCACCGAGGAACACAAAACCAAACGAGCTTCCAGTGCATTGAGCTTTCTCACACGTTACAGTGAGCAAGGTGATGAGTTTCTTGACCATATCGTGACAGGTGACGAGACTTGGGTGTCTCACATGACACCTGAATCGAAGCAGCAGTCCATGGAATGGAGGCACATTGCATCGCCAAGGAAAACGAAATTCAAACAAACCATGTCAACACGCAAGATCATGTGCACTGGTTTTTGGGACAGAAAAGGAGTCCTACTCATCGAATTCTTGCCTCGGGGTGAAACCATTAATAGAGAAACCTATTGTCAGATCTTGAAGAAGCTCAGTCACGCAATTCAGAATAAGAGACGTGGGATGCTGACCGACGGAGTTGTGTTGCTTCATGACAACACTCGGCCACACACAGCTCGTGACACCCAAAATCTCATCTCGAAATTTGGCTGGGAACAAATTGACCATCCCCCCTACAGCCCGGATTTGGCTCCGAGTGACTTTCATCTCTTCCTGCACCTCAAGAAGTTCCTCGGTGGTCAACGTTTTGACAGGGGCGTATTTTGCGGGCTACCGGCGGTAGCCCAAGGAAATTACAAAAGAAAAAGTTTATAATATAACATAATGTAATAATTTTGTATTATTAGTTTTACCATAGTAATTAAAATTAAAGTAATTGTTAGATATATTTTGTGTAATAATAGGGTCAGCGGTAGCCCAAACCCTTTAACCAGTATACGCCTCTGCGTTTTGATGGCGACGATGAAGTGAAAACAGCAGTGCGGGAGTGTTTCACATTGCAGGTGGGCGAATTCTGCAATAAGGGGATAGAAAGACTTGTGCCACGACTCGATAAATGCCTCAATAATGTTGGAGATTATGTTGAGAAGTAACTGAAGTGTGGGGAATACAATGCAACAAAAATGGTTTGTAAATATCTTCCCGTTTACTTACTACACCCTTTTGGAACTTACTTTAAGAACACGCCTCGTATATATAGGTATTTATTCAATTATCCGGCAAAATCTCGTATCCTGAACTAGACTGGTCCCTTTGGTGCCGGTTAAGAGGAATTCTACTGTTTTACGAAATAAACAACCAAACTATTTCTATTCATCATGGCAGACTTTGATTTATATTTTCAAAATAACACTTAAAAATATATATAACAAAGCTATGCAACAAATGTTTCATAACATCTATTAAAGCTAGCAAAAGTATATTACCACAGTCTACTATATACAGTCACGAAGCTTGAGTTTTGAGGGTGCTAGAAACAATAGGCTGTGATGGTACCGGTACTATTTTGCATCGCCTGTAATGAGGCGATATTAGCGATCCTAGTGGTGAGCAACTATCTAATGTTTGCATATTTACTACGTATTGAGCTTCGCGACTGTATATACTAGACTGTGATAATTACTTAAGTGTCTTGTATTTGAAGACGCAGTTTTAGGCGTACATGGAAACTAGCACAGGTTTCATAAGCAGTGTGCCTGTGGGCTTCAAGTTGGCAAGTTAGGTATAAATGATACATGGAATTAAATACATTTACCAGAGTGAAAGGCTCACAAGTAAGACTAATAACAATTATAGTATGACTTTCTATTGTAACTAAAATCCATTTATACAGTCATCTGTTATTTCAGTGTAATGACGGGATTGAATTTATTTGTAGAAAATGGACCCTTCTTTAATTACCGGTATTGTTTGTAAATTTTTATGTGTTATAGACATATTGTTTAGGAACGTGCTGCTATTGATGGAAGAAAATCCTTCTAAATTGATTAAAAGCCTGTAAAAAATACTTGCGGAAAATACAAAGCAATGTATGATGTAATTTCGGTAACAGACAGTCTTTTGTCTCTCCTGAAGAATTTTGTAAAATGGATAGGGATCCTTTTTCTAGAAACAGATTCATTAATACAATCAAGTAATTTACCGTGCTCTCATTTTGTGCTTTGTTGGCAACTATGTACGTTGTATGCAGTAACATTTTATTAGTCTTTGTTACTTTAATGCTAGGAAATGAGACAACAATTTAAATATTTTCTTATTTTTTAACTATAACCTTCTGATACGAGATATGAACGTCACTTCATTTCACTAAATTTCAAAACACAACACATTTTGTGATTATGGTTTTAATTTCCTGTAGATATATTTGTGAAGCTGTTTTATTTTCTAGTCATTTGCACAAAAAATGAGAAATAAAATCCAGTAATCAGAAATATATCACAAATTTAAATTTGAGAAAAACTTTTAAAATTAAAACTGCTCGAAGTACAAAAAATTCAAAAGTTTCCACATGACCCAGATTAAATTTCTGATCATTTCAGATCAGCTGTTGCAAGATCTAGACTTGTCAGTATGATTGTCTAGCAGAACGTTTCGCGGATGCTCGTGTAAAGGGGGTTAAGTATGAATTGGTTAAACTGGAATAAGTACAGATTTGAACTATCCACAATTACTTTTCTCTTGTGTTAAAGAGGTTAAGTTATTCTTCCATCTATGATGCAGTTACAGTGCTCCATATTTTGTGACAAAGGGGTTTTATTCAGTACCAAAGGAGAGAAGTTTACATACCTTACAATTTGACTTAACCCCTTTACATGAGCACCTGCGATTTATTCAGATTGGGAATGTTATTACTGTCAAACTGTGTCGTGTAATTAACAGGAAGAACTTCTGCACATGTGTCAAGCAACCAGTGAAGGTATCGCAGATTAGTATTGGGATGCAAGATAGCAAATGATTTGTCACACAACAGAGTACTAAATGCTAATTATCTTCTATTTATCTTCATATTTATGTATTACAGAAATGTTCTCTCTAATGAATTAATTTGATGATCCCATTTCATTGCATCATGGGTGATTTACACTGAATTTGAATGTAGTAAGTTCACAAATCTGGTTGGCCGTCCAAAACACTACACATACATAAGATAAAAATGCATACACACTCTGGCTACTGTAACATTCGTAACTTTTATTACAAAAGGTAAACATTTGATGTCTTATTTCATTGTATTGTCTCTGGACATTCTGTCCTCTATCAGCATGACATTTACTGCAACATTCAGAGAATTTCTTGGTCTTTCCAGTCTAAAATTCATGACTGGGGGCATGAATAGGACTAGAAATTAAATTATAATTTATTCTCCTCAATCAAATAATGGCAATTACCAGTACCGGTATAAATCAATAAAAATACACATTTATTAAAATAAGAATGGAGTGCCAGTGGTAGAACAAATTGAAAGGAAACAACTGAATTGGTTTGGACATCTGGTTAGAATGGGAGATGAGAGGAAAGTGAAAGAAGTATTTGAATCAAGAGTAGAAGGTAAAAGGAGGAGGAGTAGACCAAGAATAGAATGGGAACAATACGTTAATGATGTGGTGAGGAGAAGAGGGAAGGAAATCCGGGAAATAAGAAGATTGCCATTGGACCGGGAGAGATATAAGAAATGGGTGAAGGACCCGATGCTGCAAGACACAAGGGATAGATGAAGAAAGAAAGAAAGAGAAGAATGGAGTGTCTGACATTTATATCTATGTACTGGTATATAATAAAATTATCAACGACACACAAAAATCAAAGACATTCATCAAACAAGAAAGTTAACAGATCCAAAATTTCAACTAATCATATCTTGTCTTCTGGGGTCTTGAGAGCAAGGTCATCTATCACAGAATCATGAAATTTGAGATTTTACAAGGAAATAAACTGACTAAATATTGTACAGACTTGGAAACGAAATTTGGGCTACCTGAATTTTCCAAGTGCCAACTGAACGTGTGCAGTATGTTATAATTGGCACTTGCAAAATTCATGTGGTCCAATGGATCTGTACAAAGCATGGTCATAATATAAGTACCATCTATAGAGAACTCCAGTGCTCCCGGCAATATCAGAGTCATGCAAATATAGTTCCTCCTACTCAAGAACGAAATGCTCCAGCCATTTTGTTTGCTGTTCATCAGGTTGAGGGCCACTACGAATTTTAATCATAAATGATTTGAGAATTTCACAGTGTTTAGCATGGCGTGGGATTTTTGGGTAATTGCATCACGTGTCATAGATGAACATTATCAACAGGAATGGAGAGTAGCAAGATGGTTGCTTTGTTCTCTGTCTTTCCTAATCATGAAGCCAATATGAAGCTTCAAAACAGTGAATATCTCTACATCTTTTGATATAGTGCAAGTACACAAATTCCCTTAACACAAAAAGGTTAAATACTAGAACTATCGGCTTGGTAGTTGTAAAATACACACAGTAATCAAATTTCTAAACTCGAAAAACGTTCGTCCAAACGAAATTGAGTCAAATTTGTAAAGTTCATGAATGGTGGTAAGTAAGGTACAGCAAGAAAGTGGTTAGGATGTTGAATGAAAGAAGGAAGGAATGTTCATGAGCAGTATAGTGTGCCCAGCAGGGGCGGGGATACGGAGCTGCAGCCTCTGCAACTGCGGGGGGGGGGGGGGGGTAAAAATTTTGATGTAACCCATCTATATCTATAGAAATCTATTGATATAAAAGACGCCAATGTCTAAATCTACAACGTTTATGAGAAGCTAAAACAATTAAGGGAAGAAATTAAGGACTCACTTTCATGGGGAATAGAACCTTATTTTCAAAAGATGAGACTCCATAGTCTAAAAAAACACTTTGATGAACATAGCCAAGATGAAGGGATCAAAGATAGTGAAAAGAAGTTCAAAAGTTGACGTTTATTTTAAAGTGTCAGACAATCAAATTTCCCGAATGAGAGAACATTTAGAGTCCTTCAGACAAGTAATATGTAAACAAATTTGAAGTTTTGGGTCCCAGAATTTTAAGACAGTTACTGACGGTGAGCTTTACTGCTTAGCAAAATGTTTAAGTGACCAATGTAATAGAGATCTGATGAATTGTTTCCCTCAACAAATGGTTAGCTTTCGTTAAATTCTGAGAAAGGAAATAAAAAACGCCATAAATATCGGACAACTGGCTAAAGCCATTATATGTCAAAATTCAACTTTGCCAGCTTCCCCGACATTTGTACAGCTTACATTTTATTTACCACATTGCCCATGATGAGTGCAATGGCTGAGAGATCATTCTCAAAACTGATCCTAGTTAAGAGCTTCCTTAGAAGTGCAATGTCACAGGAGCAACTCAGTGGACTTTCTAGTTTGAACATAGAAAACAACACAGCTCGGGAGACAGATTTTCATCTGATTGATTCATTTGCAGAATCAAAATCCCGAGTAAAGAAGTTTTAGAATCTTTCGTAAAAAAAAAAAAAATACATTTTTTAAGCATTTCTTTGACTTTTGTAAAAGTTGTGTAATATGTTACACTATTTATAGATGCATTACGCATTTAACATTTTGTATTAAATGTGTAAAATAAATAAAGCAACCCTCTACATTAAAAAAGTGTAAGTTTCTTAATAATGAATTGTCATGATAACCTAAGGGCTAAGTGGAGAGGGGAGGTAAAGGGTTTTAAGCAGCGGAGGAGGAGGCACAAGGAAACCAAGCTTCGCCACTGGTGCCCAACTCCTAATCTACGCAGATTTGCTGCAGGAAGTTGAGGGAATTAATGCTTTCCGAGTTTCTATGCAATTTCCTGACATTTCACCGTCTCAAAAAAATTATGAATGAACATTTGCACTTTCAAACAACTGTTTGAAATAGGTGCCTAAAATGCTAACAGATATTCATAAAATAAAATTAATGGGATAAAACTTGTATTTTTCTCTGTGGTATGAAGAAGGAAACGATTTTCTGAAAAGATATTCAATTGTGATAAAAGGTGGATTTGTCATGATTGTGACAACACAAAGTAAGCAACAATCTATATCATGGCGGAATACTGTATTGCAATACTTGCTCAAGAAATTCAAATTTTTATTTTCTGGGAGTCTTGGAGAATTTCGTTCTCTGTTTTCATGCTACATGATAATCAAGAAAACAGCATACTGACGAACTTACAAAAAATTTCAATGTATAGGGTACAACTGGCCCACTGTTATTATTAAAGCAATTAAAGTCTTTCTCAAGGTCTGGGAAAAGTTATGATTTTACTTTATGTGTGCTAGCAGAGATTCAACTTAATGATCATAGGCTGGACAAAGTTTTCTGGACAGACAAAGCACACTTCTTTCTTAATGGTGGAGTTACCAGCAGTGGCGAAGCTAAGGTATAAATACTGGGTAGGATGAAAAAATCTGCTTACCTTGTATCTTTTTATACAACAGATGTTTCTCGGTTTTTCTATCAAAATTTTTTGCGACACAGACCGCACAAAAAGATGATAACCACTCATTTTCACCCCCAAACAGAAACAAACAATAAAACAATATAATTTATTTGTCACAGAGCACCCTGTTAGCCCCAAGGAAATTTCTTATATCATGACAATTGAAAATTTCTATTTCGTCTTCCTCCATCCGCTATTTTAATATGTAAATATGGTGCCAATGTCCTATTTTTGTAAGCACATTTTGTTTCATATGTTCAACTTGAAAACTGTTTCTCTTTCAATTCTACAAATAAATAATAATGACCTCAATGTTCTCCCAGTATGAGCCATTTTACACAAAATTAATACCGGTATGTAACACACACACGCATACACTTTTGATTAAACTCAACAATGCAGCACATTCACAGAATCCCAATATAGCGCAACATATTATTATGAAGGTGAGACTCCCTGTGTTTCATACCGAGATGTAGTGAATCGATACCCCCTCCCCATTTCCCCCTTAAAGCTTGCGATTAAAGGTTATAGCCATGCCTTCAGAGGCTTATGCCACAAGCTTCGCACTGAACTCTCCATCCTGGAATGATTGTCACATTCCATAAGTTCTTAATATATGTAAGGAATGGAGTGAAACCAAGTGTTACGATACTGGTACATCAATATTACAAACTGATAGGTATAACACAAATTTTTTGGAACACTAAGCCTTGGAAGCCTCTGGTTAACACACTTAATTGCATAATTTGGTCTGAAATTATCCTCAGGTTTTAATTCAGCAAGGTCTTCAATGATTTGGAAGTCACTGCATGGTGTGACTTTACTTTGCAATTTACTATTGGTCCATATTTTTTTGGAAAAAAAAAAAAAGGAAACAATGGAATAATAAAGATTGTCACAGTAAATACTAAATAGAGAGTATGCTACTAAACTTCGTTAACCACAGATTAAGAAATCACGATCTGGAAAATATAATCTTCATGCAAGATGGCGCACCACCCCACATATACGTACGTCCCTGCAAAACAATTAGACATTTACTACTATTCTACCATTTGTCTAACACTCTTTTATTAATAAAAATACAACAGCAAATACGAGTACAAACAGTGATGAAATCTTTTGACATATATGTGAAGTTAAAGAGAGAGATATTTTCATTAAAAGTAAACACAACTTGGAACACATCCAGTAACCTCAATGGAGAAAACTTCATTATGTTTAAATTCAGTTGAATATGTTATGGAAAGACCAAGAAATAAAATGATAACAATAAATAAATGAAAACTGCAACAATACATAGAAAAAATTTAACATAAAATCAATTTACAAACTGAAATTATTATTAAAATAATGAATAAAAATACCGTCACATGCAATATTCCAAGACAGAAAACATAAGTTTGTACACCCTTCGGGCCCTCCTCAATGCAATTAAATTAATACTGCTAAAACCCATACAATGGGTACAATTTTTCACTCATCCACAATTGGATACTTTAAAGTAGAAAGGTGCAAAGTGCCAAAATCATAGAAAGCAAAATAATTACGCAGAAAAGTGCAATGTGCCTGGGAGGATGATACATGAAAGAGGCTACATTCACTTGTGTTTCATAAGCAAGATATTTAGATGTTACGTTGCCAGCACCATGCAGTTTCAGATGGTAAGTGCCCTTTTGAGCTGCATCATAGAAGGACAGAGTGTGCACAAAATATTATTAAGGCTGACACCAGTCTTTCATAGTTGCCTGATAGTAATGCTTATCCCCTTGCAATGGATCTTCAACAGGTCATGTTTGTGCCCAAACTTACACACAGCGAAATGTTTTATAGATGTCAACTTTCACATGATAACTTTGGAGTTTGTGGATGTGATACAATGTAGTCTTATATATTGTATGTGGAGTGAAAGCATTGCGAGTGGAGGTGCCAATGAGATTGCCTTGTGTCTACTAAAGCTGATCAATATGGACATAACAAACAAGAAGAATCTGATAATCTGGAATGACAACTGTGCAGCTCAAAACAAAAACCGTGTAATGGCTTTCATGTGTCTCTTTTTAGTTGCCATTGGTTTATTTGAGCACATAGAACAATGTTTCCTTCTCAGTGGCCACAGTTTCTTGCAATGCGATTCTAATTTCGCTTTGATTGAAAAACGAAAGTGACAAAAGTCTTCAATCCTAGTGACCTGCTTAAAATCGTACAAGACTGTAAAGTTGTAAAACCATTTCAAACAGTTCCAATGCTAGAATCAGATTTCCTTAATATCCAAGATGTTGCTGATCAACTAATTTCCATCAAGAACTGCAATATTTCTAAGGCATGTTGCATTCAGTATGATGTTAGTAAAGCAGGTAGTGTTTCTGTGATACAGTTCCATGATAATGAAGCAGTGCATACCATTAAAATAGGTATTGGACTTTGCACCATTCTACTGCAACTGTACCCATTACTTAATCCTTTTCACAATTTGTGTTATATAATTAAACATGGAGAAATAATGTCTTTACATACCACAATTATTAATGAGTACAGACTGCACTATTGCTGTTTTCTATTAGTAAAAAAAACATGACACAAATAAGTGTACAATTATTCTTACAGCTACATTTGTTTATCTTATCTCCAATGTTTCATTTTGGCACTTTGCACGCTTCTACTTTAAAGTATCAAATTGTATTGTTTTATTATTATTTTATTGACCTTCCACTCTGGCTGCCCATAATTCTAGATTATGCATATATATCATGTTAACAAGTAAATAAAATGTCATTCATACATCAGACATAAAATGGTCTTGAAATAATGTTAACACTATCACTGCATGATACAGCTACTCACTGGTACATACTAAGTATATGCAACATACAAGTACATAATACAGTCTGTTTCAATGTCCAAATGACGTTTTTCCAAAAAATATATATATATATATATATATATATATATATATATATATATATATATATGAAGACCTTTGCGGTAGTTGTTATACAAGATGACTTTTTATTTTGCCACTCTTTCCTGAACATTGCTCTTGTTTAATAAATATTACAGATAATTCCTCGACTGAAGAAATCTGACCTACCACCGTCAGTTCACAGATTTCAGAAGAGTTATTTGAGTGACATCTGACTGAAAGGGCAATGCTTCCTTTTTGCTTGTGTAGAAGGTGATTTAAATAGGGTCTTAGAAGTATTTGACAGGAATGTATCGAAATGTCTGAATGTGAGGACGTTTCTTCTATCAGGAAGAAAAGTTTTCCAATGTTAAATCTGTTACACTGTTTCTTCTGACAAGAAATTATCTGCATTTTAAAGGACATTTAATATGCTGCACAGCATGACATTATACACAAGACCTTTTCACGAAACATTTGTAATAATTAACACAAATCAGTAATTAAAATACACATGATGGCTATATTTTCCAAAATTGCACCTTGCTAATCAAGTTTATTATTATTATTATTATTATTATTATTATTATTATTGCATGACTTCACGCTTTCTTGGCATTGATTCATGATGATGGACTCACGAGCTATCAGCCAAGTTAAAGTTGTGGAATACTCCAAGCTTTCAGTTACTGACTCTGTAGCCATCGTCAGGGAACTGATGATACTGATGTCTGAATATAGTCTCATATGTACATATATATATATGAAATGATTAGCCTAAAAAATGTCCCGTTAAGGGCAAAGGCCTCTTCCTATAGAGGGAGAGCTCTATTTGTCTCACGCGGTGAGCTACTCCGCCATCAAATAAAGGGTGCGTCAGAAAGAACAGATGGATTTCAAACTATCGATATGCAGCGAGGGGAGGAATAGAGTGAGGGGAACCACGACTGTTGGGTCAGCCAGAGAATGCAGTTTCTGTTGAGAACATGGGGTTGGTCTGGCGTACAACGTGCTTTCATCGTAGAGACATTTTTGAAAAATGAAGAGTCTGTGATTGCCACTCAGGACTCATTTCGACATCGGATGTCGTGCTAGGATTCCAACTCGGAATACAATTTTGCGGTGGGTGGCTTCATTTCGTATCACAGGTTCAACATTAAGGAAGAAATCACCTGGACGAACACGGAGCGCGTGTATACCTGCAAATGTGGAGACAGACACTAGGTTTTCCGGCCACCTCAAAGATCATCCCGCAAACATGCTATTGCACTGAGATTGTCCGAGGCTACGGTAAAATCTTGCGCCCTGCAACTTCTTTCTTTGGGACCATTTGAAGGCGTAAGTTTGTAAACATCGATCACATACACTGGACGAACTGAAGACGGTGATTCGCAAAGAAATCGCAGCAATCCCACCAGCTATGACTGTGAAAGTGATGGCGAACTTCAGAAAACGCCTCGATGCCTGTATTGAAAGCCAAGGACATCATATGGATGATGTTGTATTCCATAAAATAAACTGCATGTATTGGTGAGTCTGTTGATAACAATAAATTTTTGATTTGATGAATCCTTACAATTTTCTTGCCATGTGAAATCCATCCGTTCTTTCTGACAGACCCTATAGTTCCATTATTCAATACAAAGGAATTGTTCAATGATTTGAAAACACAAATTCTTTCGACTTATAAATCAGAATAAAAAATGAAAAGTATCATCATCATAATCATCATGAACAGGTTCGTTTTAGGTCAAAATGGCCTGTGACGGTAAACCTAGTGAAGATGGTCTTGGTCTTTCCACCGATGTTTTGGTCGTCCTTGATCTCAATGTCCTGTTGGAGCGTACTGGAATGCTAATTTTGGGAGTCTAGTTCTTTCCATTCTCCGCAGATGCTGTTTCCATTCTTGTTGGTATCTTGTTATCTCCTCGGTTAAACTGGCTACTCCAAGTTTTTCTCTGATGGCAGTATTCCTTAGGTGGTCTAATCTAGTGACTCCTAACAATGATCGCAAGAAACCCATTTGGGCTACTTCAAGTTTACGAGAGTTTCTATTATTTAAAATCCAAATTTCACTTCCGTATTTGAGAGCAGATTTTGTTGTAATGTTATGTAATCTTAATTTAGTGTCTGTCATCATCTGTTTACTAAAATGTCTTTGTATTATACCGTTCAATTTATTATATTTTTGTAATTTAATATCAATATCACTCTTATGTCCTATAATTCACTTCTTAAATATGAAAAGTCAGACACTTGTTCTATAATTTTGCCATCAATTTCAATTTTCACCCGTTGTATATTTTTTCCACACATTGCCATTGTTTTGGATTTTGATGTAGAGATTTTCATATCATATTTGCTAGCGATTTTAAATAGATGGTAGGCTGCTATTTGTAGGTTGTCTTCAGAATATGATAGTAACACTTGATCATCGGCATACAATATAGTTTGGACTATTTTATTCCTTGTTATCGGAATTCCACTGTTTACTGTTTGTTTCCATTCTTGAATGGTAGGAGGAACATGTACAACCACATATAATAAGAGTTACACAAAGTTTATATCAGAACTCTAAAATCCGAATTAAATTACCAGATGGACAAATAACAGAATCTATAAACACAACCAAAGGTGTTCGACAAGGGTGTGGATTATCTCCACTTCTATTCAAATGAAAAGTAACAAATTAATAAATAATTATTAGTTATTCAATAGTTCCAATTTATTTAATAGTATCCACGATATGTTAGCACAGTCTCATCTCCTATATCCATTAAGCTAGTGAGATTCTTTTTCCATCAGCCAAAATTATCATCCCAAGAGCAGCAATAGATAATACGTTGTTACAATTTCGAAAAGTATCGCCATCTTTGTTACTGTTGATGCTATCTCTCAATCTCATTCACAACTTGGTTCACACTACTTAATACAAGAAATACTGAAATGCTTTCAATTAAATCAACCAATCCACTTTCTTTTTTGGTTATATCATTCACAAATCAGTACCGGGTATATATTTAAAGTAGCTGAACAGTCAATATTCAACATGCCTCTAGCATAACAAATATAATTACGAATGTCATAAAAATTATAAAATTTGAGCTACTTTTTTTAAAGCCAAAATTATTTTACAAATTATTATCTAAATTTGGTCCTTTATTTCAAAATACACTTCCTTTCATTTTTAAGTGATCTGCTTCATAGAAAATCATTTCAACTATCGGTACGTCATTTACTTGTCTAATTTTCCTTCTTGTAACTGTATGATATATTTAACACAAATCTTAAATTTTGTCATTGTGTTTATTATAAAAAAAAATCAGTAACAAATCATATCACAATATAAGTACTTACTGTCCTACATAATAAAAAATACAATTTACATATCAGTAATAAATTTCGAATAACTTTTTTTTTTTAAACTGATGGCAAACCATTCATCAATATTAAGGAAATACTTAAGTTATTCATTACCACACAAGAAGTTCTTTACAAATGCCACAGTACATAAGAAAGTAGTGCTTTCTCTCTGCTGACATTTCACTCATCAATAGATGTCGTTACTGGTAGCAAGACTGAGAGAATACAGCCAGTATGTATGTGCAATGAGAATAAAGTGAATTTTTGTTTGAGAGACATTTCTCAAGTGATGTTCGTGCAGACAGTCATAGAAAATTCTTAGGTTTTTCAATTCCTGATAAGATGTGGTGACGAAATTGAATGTAAACAAGTCTGTGTGGAAATAAAATGGTGCTTGGTACAATGATAGACTTCGAAAGCTTTTCCGTTGATATGTTTCAAAGTTCAGAATGTCCATCCATGACAGTTTTTAGCATTTTATCTAAAACCACACTGGGTTTCGAAGAAATGAACATCATTTCAGGTACCGGTATCTGTTAAATAACAAGTACTCGTACTCTATACTTTTTCTATTTTGAAACCAGAATATAATTTACAGACACCCAGTTCATCACCACCATAATGAGAGAGTCACTATGTGAGAAGTGGTAATCAGTGGAATTTATAAAGAACTTCCTAGCAGAATATAATATTATATTCGTATATGTTATTTTAAAGAAATATCTGGTTAACTTAGCAACTTTAGATTGAATGACATTTTCAAAATTTATAGTTGTTAATAAATAAATTTCTATTTATATCTACCAAACAAATATTTAAGATTTATAAATATTTGGCATTTTACTGTAAATAAGGTTGAACTGAAATTTACAAGGTTCCTAGCAATAAATAAATAAAATACATACGAGACTTGAGTGAAAAATACACAAGTAAATGAAATTCCACTATTCTGAAATTGTATGAATTAAAATCTATATAGGCCTACTCTAATCCAAAACAGCCTAGTTCATTTTGCATTCACTTTCTCAATGTCTTTTATTACCAAACGAAGATATTATCAAGTTTAATAAAACCTAGACCAATAATGATTTAGGCACATTTAATATGATACAAGGTGGGTTTTTAAAGGGAGAGCCCATAAAAATAAAGGAACTAGTAGACTAAATAAAAAAAAAAAAAAGACACAGCCAACATGGTTCTTTTCTGTACTTCAAGGTAAAAAAAAATTGCTTTAAACATTTCAGACAATTGAAAGAATTATGTTCCAAACTTTTGAAAATGATTGATAACCACAAATTTTATATGAATTGGTATCTAGTACGTCCTTAAAACTCTTTGCGGTCCATAAACACAGTAGGCTATTGTGATTTTCTTTGGTACAAGAAAAGTATCTGAATAAATTACAATTTCTACGCATTCTTGTTGGACATTTGTAACTGTACAAAACGAAAATTTAAAACCCGAGATTGTAAAGTAAAACTCCAATAATACGCTGTTCAAGGGACTGCGTGTAAACCGCGTATTAGGTGGGTATACTAATTTTGACTTATATACTGTGTCTATTAGCATTTTTCTTTATTGAAATACATGATTCATGAAAGGTAATACAGTATTACTCCATTATGTAATTACTGTACTGTACGTTAAAGACATTTGTGATACTATATTATGTACTGTATTAGTTCTTTCGAAAAGAGTCATTTATAGTTGTTTGCCCTGTGTGTGTTCTCCAAGTCCTTACGTTTACCACGCTTCCCTCTCTTGCGCTTACATCCTCCTGACGTCGCAGCTGCAGTGATTGAGTCGCGATTTTTTATTATCGTTCTTAATGTCGATGATGGGATTCCTAATGAATCAGACAGTTGTTTCTGATTAAGAGTACTGTTTTCATCGTACTTTCGTAAGATTTCCAATTTTTCCGACACAGAAAGCACTTTTCGTTTAACACTCATTGTAATCACACTCACAGACACTTCAATACACTAAGGACAACAAATTGACCAGAATTTTATTATGGTCGAGTGAGGAATGTTGTTTCAGAGAGAGGGTTAGCAAGAGGGTGGGGTATTGTAACTGTATGTAAGCTGCACAGATAAAGGGTCGAATAAGAGAGCGTAACAAGAGAGTGGGGTATTGTATAACATGAAGGTTTAAATGTGCAGGTAAAGGGTCGAATACCAATACTTTTCAGGTTAGTGGCACTAGTAAGTTCAATGGCCAAAATGTTTCATTGCTGGTACAGTACATTGCTGAAAATTACGTCGAAAATATTCCACAAAAATAGCGTATTATGTGGGACTTGAGCGCAACGAAATGGGTATTTTATAAAGGTATTATATATGGAATGTGCAGGGACCGGACAAAAAAAGCATATTACACAGGATAGCGTAATAAGCGGGCGCGTCTTATCGAGGTTTTACTGTAACTGTGGAAAGTGTTCCTGTACACAGTTTCCTGATAAACATGATCTATATCAGGTTCAGGCATCTTAAGCCTTTCCTTTTAACATTATTTATTGCATATTCACGATTGTTTATCTAGTTGTAGGTATTCAAAATCACTCGTTTCAATTATCAATAGTCCAGATTATCCACTTGGTTCTCTTTATTATTGCTTGATTTCTCGACTCTGAAAAAGAGCATGTAAAGTGATGCACCAAGTGTATGAAAGAAATAACCTAAGAATTTCATAACGTGAAATGAATTTGCTCATTGTGAAAACATGTTGCGTATTCTGAGTTGAATTTATATTTTAATTTGATTTATTATTGTCTAACTGTACTAAAGTTCATACTAAATATCATCATCAACATCACGGGTTGAGCCGGTAGGCCCGTTCCGTCCCCATTAGAATTGTTCTCTCCAACGAAACCTAGGACGACCAACATTTCTCCTTCCTCTTGGAGCATACTGGAAAGCTTTCTTGGGGATTCGGTGATCCTCCATCCTTTCTAGATGTTCCATCCACCTATTTCGGTGATTTGTTAACTTTTGTGTTATTCCCTCTATCCCTAATTCTTTTCTGATATCTTCATTCCTCTTGTGTTGTAATAAAGAATATCCCGCCACTGATCTTAGGAATTTCATTTCTGAGGCTTCTAGTCGTCTTTTGTCTCTTTCTGTTAAGGTCCAAGTCTCTGCTCCGTAAAGTAGTACTGGAAGGGCTACTGTTTTGTAGAGTTTTAACTGTGTTTCTTTCGTTGTTCTTTTTCCTAAGCTCCGTCTAATTGTTCCACATATACCCATACTAAATATGGCTGTTAAAACAAAAATGAATTTATATAAAATCATTACAAAAACAAAAGGAGATAATGTAACTTTTTCAAAAATGGAATAGTAAACTAATGTTGATATTTCTATGAATTAAGATTTTTATGTTTTTTTATAATGAAACTAAAATTTATTTCCGAGAACATAATTTTAAATATGGTTTTCAATTATTCGGCAATGTGTTATTCAGTTCACACTCGTACCATTTCGGCCAGATGTTCAGGACTACTGAGAAACTGTTATAATTTTATTCTGAACTTAACTGAATAATCATTTACTTCAAACTTTCTTTATGTGCTATGTTTATTCGTGCCTGATCAATAGATCTTTTAATTGTCTATCAAATACTTTGATAAGCAGATATAAAATGACAGTGGGAGTAAGTATTGTTTTGCTTGGCTAACCAATTTTCTGAATAAGATAAAAACAAAGGCTGTAAAGCACAACTGAGTTTACAAAACTGGGGAAAGCGAGGGAAGAATGATCATTACCCAAAACTAAGAATATCTTGGCAAAAGTACATTTTCAAACCTAGGGGTGGGTGAATATTTTATGACGCCTTTTCTTACTTCTAAAAAGAAAATTCAAATAAATTTTACTTGAAGCAGACAAAGGTGTCCATTAAATATGAAAAATTGTGTTATTTCGTTGCCAAACTGGAGGAATTCAATATACCAAGCCACACAGTGTGAGGAGACCACAAAGAGTTAAATGACACACATGGCGGTCACGTCCAAGCAGTTCACACCATCTGTGTAACCCTGAGTTAAATTGGGAAAGAGCACTTCCATTGTTTGATATAGCTTCAAGCTTCAAGAGAAATACAATTTCTACATCATTTTACTTTAAATATGATTTAGAATAAGTTGAAATTTAACGAAATGTAAACAAAAAAATTCATTGTTTATGCTAAGAAATAATTCTGACTTATTCAAATCATGCAATAGATATCTGAAGTACAAAAACTCTATACATAACTGAAACAAAGAAACTTAATTCAATTGTTTTATAAGAGAAGCTCAATTACATACAACTCTTCAAAATAATTTATGTTAGATAAATTGAGACTCTACAGTAATTCTGTCTGTTAACCCATTTGTACTCATTACTGCATCACCAGTGTCTATGAATGACAAAAAAATACATCGTCCTAAATCCTAAGACTTTTGTGTTTTATATGTATGAAGTATAGTATACTATACTCCAAGACCGAGGAGGAAATATATACCAGTAATCATACATCTCCAAGCAGTTTCTTGAGGCAATGGCTTCACTGTCTATAACATTTCAAATTGAGTCTAATTGTACAATGATACACGGTTTGTAAAATAAGTATGGGATATTACTCACTATTTTATTATAATATTCAGTGTTAGGCTACCATTGAATATTATATGCAAAAGTTGCTGGAAATAAATGAAGTAATATTATGCCAGTGTTTCAGGAGAAAAAAGTTGTGTAATCAAGATACATGTAGAAAAAATATATTTAGATATATACAGACTGTGACAAATATATACATATATAAAACTTTTCTTAATGTTGATAGGCAACATCGTACCAAGGGCATATTCTTCTGTAATTGTCTTTGGTCATCCAGATTTTGGCTTATTCTTTTCGATTTCTGTACTATTGATTTTTGTGCTATTTTAGAAACTGTAGATCGTGTTATGTTTCTATTAACATATTTTCCTTAAACAAATCACATATACCTTGTTGATTCCTCATTCTGTTCTAAACATCAGGAAAAATGCAATATATACAACCCTACTACACCATAAAATAAGGAAAAATATCATCTAACATCGATCGAAGTTATTGGATTACTCATTACCATCACAAAAAGATTCGCGCATTTTTGCAAGCAGTAACTCTTGTTACTGAAGTATCTCTGTTTGTAGTGAAGGGATCTATAAAAATCCTAAGAACCATCTCTACACTTGAATAGACTGATCTCTTTCCTATGGTGATCTGCTCACTTAAGTTGGGTCCTGCAACTTGTTAGTGCTGAACAGACAACTGCGATCACCTGATAACATAATAGATCCTAGGAAGAATTGATGTTTCTACTTGCATCAATGATTTGTTTAATCGTTTTCAATTATTTATAATTGTATTTTTTCCTTCACCGTTGTTTTCTCTTTTCCATTATATTTGTTTAAATTTATTTTTCTATGTAATTTTATGGTAAGCTTTGTCTTTTAGGCAGCCTCCACCTGGAGAAAGCTAAATAAATAAAGTTTATTCAAAATAAAAATAACTAACCATCATTAACTTCTATCCTCTTTCAGTGAGGTAAATCACAATCACCACCTGCTCGAATGCAACCACACATTCGCTGGGTGCTTATACTGCCTGCTCATAAGACAATTCTAAAACAATGCTTTCACTGAAATAGCGCATTTCCAAATTCCAACGGTAGGTGCAGCAAACCAGCTCATCTGCATGTCTGCTTCAAACTATAAAAAACTTTAAGTCTACTTTGTGCCAATGTGACATATTGACGTGTGTTACGAATAATAATCATCAGAAACTCTTGTAGATAAATTCGTGAAACCTCTACTTGGTAATGTAGGGAAGTTCCACAAAGAAAAAGTTTTCCGGTTTTCTTGTTCGGAGAAATCTGTTTCTCAGAAAGTACTGAAGGTGTAAGTTCTTGGGGCACTGGTTCATTTTTTATTGAACTGCCTAGTTGCAAAGGTCCCTGTCTGAAAAGTTTATATATTCTTTTTGTAAGTCACCAAAAACTGGTAGCATATGAACAGATCATGGTCGTCTCCTGCAATTTTTTAAGAACAAAAACAATTAATTAACCTTACAAGTTACATAAAATGTCCTACTAATAGTCAGTTTGCAAAACCTGTTTTTAATTGTCACATAGGGACTTTTGTAACTGACCAACTCATTAGCTTTCATATTTTAAATGATGCATGTCTAGTTGCATTTCCTTTCATTTCAAGAGCACAGAATATAATGGATTAACGAAGTTATTAGATTGGAGTCGCGAAACAAAGTAATATTTTAATCACACAATATAAACATAAAGCATTGGACCTTTATCCACAAGCGACTTCAAAGACCATTAGGAGCTACCATCTAGCGGAAATTTTTATTAAAGTGTGTTACGAATAATAATCATCAGAAACTCTTGTGGATAAATTCGTGAAACCTCTACTTGGTAATGTGGGGAAAGTTCCACACAGAAAAAGTTTTCCAGTTTTCTTTCTTTCTCAGAAAGTACTGAAGCTGTAAGTTTTTTGGGGCACCGGTTTATTTTTTATTGAACTGCCTAGTTGCAAAAGTCCCTATCTGAAAAGTTTATATATATATTTTTTTGTAAGTCACCAAAAACTGGTAGCATATGAACAGATCATGGTGGTATCCTGCAGTTTTTTAAGAACAAAACTAATTAATTAACCTTACAAGTTCTATAAAAGTCCTACTAATAGTTAGTTTGTAATTTTAATTTGAAAACTGTTTTTAATTTTCACATAGAGGCTTTGTAACTGAGCAACTCATTGGGTTTCATATTTTAAATTATGCATGTCTAGTTGTATTTCCTTTTGTTTCAAGAGCAAAGAATATAATGGATTAACGAAGCTATTACATTGGAGTCGCGAAACAAAGTAATATTTTAATCACACAATATAAACATAAAGCATAGGACCTTTATCCACAAGTGACTTCAAAGACCATTAGGAGCTACCATCTAGCGGTAATTTTTTCCTATTCATGTTGCATAGGCCTATTTGACAACTGAGCAGGCAGTATAAGTAGCCATCAGATGCGTTTGAGTAGGTGGTGACCACAATAAATAATTTAATGTTCAGGAATGAAAAATCGTCATTGTTGGTTTACTGTAGAAACTTTCTGCTCATATTAGTGTTTTGTTTAGTTTCATAGCCTCTTCACATGAATACACCCACTTATTTTGTAGAAGGTCTTAAGGCCATAGACAGAAATTTAATATTTAAAAGATTAATTCCAGTCGGCGATGTATGCAATGGAGGGGGAAAGGAACTGGCCATTCTACCCCATTGTCTTCTGACCTAGTTGCCTCATAAGTATTGCCTTTTTGGTATCACTTGTAAGGTTCAGACCTATCTTCGGACAGTTGACTCAACAACAATAATTCCATGATGAATGAAATCTTTGTTTTGATATGTGACATTTAATTTAGATTATGCAAAAATTAATATAGTATGTCTCTTAAAAAAAAAAAGTAACAAGGGATTCATCGAATTCCTAAGCTGTTAGTGACTTACTGTAAGCATGTTCGGAATTGTAAGGATGTCTGGGACTGGAAATAAAATATTGATATTTCTTTTCATATCATCACATTTAAATTTAATAGGGCTGGGCTTCTCGTTAACTACTCAATAATTGTTTCTCATTCCATAGGGCCTAGTCTCGAAAAAAATAATGCAACTGATAGTCAAAACTATTCACATCAATCCAACACCTATGAGTTGTTTAAAATTATAATTAATAATGTCATTACAGGGAACTGGATTCATTTGGGAATTAATACAACAGTTAAGTATCGTACTTTAAAATTAGCCTATGTTAAATTAACTATTTCTGCCTTTATATTCCCCGCATTTACTAATCAACTCTATTTGTGCGCGAATAAAACTTTTTTGTTAAATTAAAACTAAGTTGAATAATTCATTAAGCTTTTATATTTACTGTTCATAATTCCAATCTGAACTGAACTCTTGCTTATGTGACATAGCATGCTTGAACGATGTCAACATATTTACTATGTTTTCATGAAGTATTCAAATCGATTTGAATACGTTTATCATATTGAAATTTTCATGAAAACAGAGATTAAAAATTATCTGAGTCTCAAGGTCGATACACATAAAAAGTGGGAATGGATAATATTCAATATGCAAGAAAACGGATATCATATTAAAAATGACCTCAATATGCTAAGCATGTGAACTATCGTCATTAGTTTGATGTGTCACCTGTTTCACCAACAGCAAGCGCAATTATGTATATTGTAACACTTATGTATTTTTTTTACTTGGTTATTTAACGACGCTGTATCAACTACGAGGTTATTTAGTGTCGATGGATTTGGTAATAGCAAGATGATATTTGGCGAAATAAGGCCGAGGATTCGCCATAGATTACCTGACATTTGCCTTACAGTTAGGGAAAACCTCGTAAAAAAGTCAACCAGGTAATCAGCTCAAGCGGGAATCGAACCTGCATCTGAGCGCAACTTCGGATCTGTAGGCAAGCGCCTTAACCGACTGAGCTACGCCGGTGGCTCATAATATTTTGTGTTTTTCTGAAAACCATAATTACCATCCTTCATTAACAGTCAGAATATTAAGTTTTCATGCGCCTCATTAAGAAATCTCAATTTTGTTTATAGCTAAGGCCTAGAAAGTGACCAACATGCTAATGTGTTGCATGTCAATAAAATTAAATTATGTTTTAAGGACACTCACAACTGCCGAGCTTATATCAGTGTTGCCAGCATGCCGGAATTTGGTCCTGCAGGAGTTCTTTTACATGCCACTAAATCTAGTGACATGGACCTGTCGCATTTAAGCACACTTAAATGCCAACGACCTGGGCCAGGATTGAACCTGCAACCTCGGGCACAGAAGGCCAGTGCTATATAGCCTGTGCCATCCAGGGCAATTGTTGCATGTCAATGACATGTTAACCAATATAACTTCTTTCGAAACTTAAGTTTCCATATTCATATCACTTTCAATATGTATCGAAAATTGCATGAAAACAGGGATTGTAGGGCTCATATTCAGTACAGTAAATGTTATTCAAATCGATTTGAATATTCTATGAAAACACAGTGATTGAATATCAAACTCATAAATGTTACAAGTTCAAATTCCGAGATATGGTTTGTGATGTTTAATTATCACATTCTGAACTGCAACAGTCCAAAGACATTCTATCCAATAATTAAAAAGAGAATGCAGCAAGACAGAGTGGAAAATCACGCACATTAAATGCAAAATGGAGTGAGATGGATAATGTGGAAAACCACGAGATGCCTGACATGTTACACATTGTCGCTGCACCTCCAAGATAAGCTATGTGTTTTTTAAAAGATTTTGCAGGAGAAAGAAAAAAAAAGCATTGTCACTTTTAATTCCCTTAATTTTCAAAGCTACTTTTGATATAATTTCAATCATTACAAGATAAATTATGAAATTATACCGAAAGTACCTTTGAAAATCAAGGAAATTAAAAGTGATATACTTTTTTCTTCCTCCTGCAAAACCTTTTTAAAAACACATAGCAGATCTTGGAGGCGCAGCGACAACACACAACTTACACTTGGATGATGTCACCATATTAACAGAAAGTGTGACCAGATTTCTTGAATGTCATTCACATTAAACATTTTCGTATCAGTTTTTATAACTGCACAAAAAAATGGCATAATAATACTGGATTTATTTTCAACAACTTTTGTACATAAAATTTTAAGGTAAAACTAAAAATTATAAAGTAATAAGTAATACTCCATACTTTTTTTACATTCTGTATAATGACGTTATTTAATAATTCGAACTATAGGACTTACGTGAAAATGCAATTTTAGACGTATCTTCCTCTTTATCCATTCTCAGTGAACAGATCTAAACCTGTATGCAGACGCACATTTTTATTAAATATGGCCGATGATTTTGGTATGTACTCATAAGAACAATTTGTATTTTTTAACATATAACTTTTTATTCAATCAGCTATAGGTCTTCAATTGTTAAAGCCCATCTGAAAACAAGCTCTTTATTGTCATGCCTATTTCTCCATCTACTTCGAGATAGCACAAATGTAGAATTCCAAGATGAGTAAGAGAGAAAAATACTGGAACTATGTAAATTGTAGATAACAGTATAATATAATATGTTGCTGAAAGAATTACTGTGACAATTTGAAAATAATAAACAAATGAATATATTGAAATGAAATTTATGCACTTCACTATATGATTAAGAAGTCTTACAAGAAATTCAGCAAAATTTCAAAACTTGGACACTAATAATAATACTTACAGTACTATTAAAACATAATGAAAATTTTCCTACTGATAATTTATATCTGTTTAAGCAATTTAGGTTTTTAATTTGCATAAAAATCTCCAACACTCACTAATATCACAAGGCAAGAAAAAATTAATGAAAACTACTGACAAGTCTAAGATGATTTGATAAACACACATAACTTTCTGTGCAAGTATTTGTCATATGCACACAACTTAAATAGTATAATGAAATAAATAGTAAATATAAATACATATCTTATGAATATAGTTCTAAGCGAGGTCTACTGATTCATTTATGGGTTTCAGCAATTGAAGCATCAGTACAAAACTTTATAAATACATTAAAATTAAAATACATTATCTCTTATAATACGGGAAATCAATATTTTTATAAATTAACATTTCTGTGACACAATGCAGTGTGTTCATCAACTGAGAACTTAATGTCAAAATCTTTAATTTGTGAAATAACATTTTATAATATATCAAAACTCAAAGCAAGACATTAAGTACCAATAGTAATTTATCAGGTTATATATTTTAAATAAATAACAATTCCATTTCACATGTTACATAAACTCAGTTCGAATTCTAAAAACTTTGGGACATTAAATTTGTACTCTTTGCATTTCTTTCGAAACAGTGTTGCCAATGCTCCACAAGAAACAGCTGGCTGTTAACCATATATTAATTAGGTTTCAAACCGCATTTAAGTACCTTAGAGGCTGTGATGATGATCATGTGAAATAAACAATTTCATAGCAATTTTAAAGCAAAAATTATATAAGTACAGATGGGTTCGGTTCTACTGTAACATTAGATGATGAAGTTAACTGCAGATAGTTGTCTCAAGTCTCAAGCAGTGATTCCCAAAAACTGGGACGAGCGAGCAAATAGCAGACCAGCAGCGGACGTGAAGCAAGTCATGGCTTTGATATATCAGTCATCTCTTCTGCGTGTTTCTGTGATGAGCGGTGCACACTAAGAAGGTAGCCTTTGCTGGACAGCACTCCACGACACTTGACGTGCACTTGGAACCTTAACGCCCAGTGAAGTTCAACTGAATTCAAGCCGTTATCAGCAACTGATCCAAATACGTCATTCAGTGCCGCCCGCGGCAGAATTTCTGGCAAATAAGAATCACATTAGTTATGTCTGATGCTTTCATACACGAACAACTGAAATAATTTTTCTTGGACTCCACTAGACCGTGAAAGATTATAAACTGCAGTAGAAGAATCTGTAAGGCAGAATGAAAAATATGCATGGATTTTATTTCATTTTTGGGTCTTTCAGTGGAAAATACATGATCTCAGGCATTTAAAACAAAAATTTTCTGCGATATTAAGAGATTTCGATGAAACTATAATTAAGAATCTAAGAAAATATATATACCGTATTTACTCACGTAATTTTCGCCTTCGCATAATTTACGCAGCCCAATTTTTAAGCTTTTTTTTTTGGTCCAAAGTTCAGCTCTTGGCCAGTTATAATGGTAAAATACAATGATATCGCAGCTCACTACATGTCTCAGCACATTTCGAGTTGCTGTGACAAGGGTTGCTTTTGTAGCCAACGTCATCACATGCATAAAAACCATCCCCTCTACTCTGGCTGATCGCACTTCAAGCTTAGTGATAAATCTGACACTCTAGAGCAGCCGTGGCGAAAATGTGATTCGCGAGCACATTGTGGCTCGCAATAATAGCTATGCATTTCTCTTGCTTCCTACCTCCCACAATCCCCACCCCTCTCACTCACTGGAATCAAACTCCGTTCCATTTGTATTTGTCTCTGATCTGTGAGTGGCGTATCGTTGCAATGTCTCTCTCGAAACCATGTACCTCTACAAAAACGAAAGTTTCAAGTAGGATGGGAGGACGCATTTTTTTGCTGTCAATATGATGAGAATATTAAATGTATGATTTGTTCACAAGTATTACGAGGAAAACAGTTGTATAACATAAAATGGCATTATACTACATGTTACTGATGAAATATTAAAAGGTTATTATTATTATTATTATTATTATTATTATTATCATCATCATCTCTGTATGTCGATCCTTTTTCAGCAAATGTACGAATAATGCAGTTAGATCTTCAATTTAAACTCACAGATTTACAATGTGATGTTAAATGAAAGCTAGATGTAAGGACTTGACAAATGTTGAATTTTTCAAATCTTTGCCAAAAAATAAATATCCGAAGCTTCGTTCTTTCGCTTGCTCTTTTGAAGCCATGTTCGCTAGAACTTACTTTTGTGAAAAATTATTTTCAACACTGAAAATAGTAAAAACCAAATTTAAACCAGGTGGCCCAGGTTCGATTCCTGGCTAGGGCAAGTTACCTGGTTGAGGTTTTTTCCGGGGTTTTCCCTCAACACAACTTTCGGTGTTGGACCCCGGACTCATTTCACCAGCATTATCACCTTCAGCTCATTCAGATGCTATATAACCTAAGATATTGATATAGCGTCGTAATATAACCTACTAAAATAAAATAAAAAAAAAAAAAACATTACAGTAAAATTAATTACTTTAGTGCAAGATATTATGTGTATTTTTTAATTCCTCGCATAATTTACGCACCCCCGTTTCAAGACAGTTTTCTTATCCAAAAAAGTGTGAAAAATATGCCAGTATATACGGTATACAGTACAGTCTCAATTGTCCGACCTAATCTGGATCTAGAAAGATTGGATAAGGAAAAATGTCGGATAATGCAGGATAAGAAAGAAATTATATAATAAAACAAGTGTTACAATAAAATATTTTACTTACTGACTGAAAAAGTAGAATAAAACTTTTATGAACAATGGGAACACAGTAGACCACAGCAATAATTATTATAAACGTTTGCAGTACAGTATTTTAGAAAAAAGCGTTATTAATGTTTGCTTGCCACTTAGCCATGGTATACCACAGAAGGGAAATACAAAGTACAAAATATCTTACCTCTGTCTTCATCATAGTTTCCTTTAAAGAGTCATACATGTACAGAAAGAGAATTAAATTAACTTCTCGCATCAAACATCTCTCTTGTAAAAAAATTATGATTAATTAGAAGCAGAAAAACAAATTCTATCTGGTGATGTAATGGATGAACTGCAATGGCTTACCGAAAGGATCACTGTGGGTTAGAAGTTGAACATCATTTTCCTTGGTAAAGGCTTGAAGCGCTGGTGGTACTACACAACAGCTTGCCAAGTTGATCTGAATAATACTTGGCTTTATCTGAAACAACAGAAGAATATACCTATATCAAAAATAGTACATACATGATTATACTAATGAGCAAGACTTGTTTATGGCCATTTCAGAGTATCCGAAATGGTTTACTTAACTTTTAGATACAGTCAACTCTGGATATAGTGAACTCGGTTATAGTGAACATTCGGCTATAATGAACTTAAATTGTTGGTCCCGACCCATATACATTAAAAAGTACATTAAAATTTCCGTTTATAGTGAACCCTCGCTTCGGTTATAGTGAACCTTGTATCCTGACAAATTCTTATTTGAAGTCAGACCTTCTTGTATAACAATGAAAGAATGTATTGAGAACAACATTATAAGTTTCTTACTTCTTTAGTCAAATGACAAAGATGGGATTAGTGATTCCTAGACAATGAGCTGTACTGTAAATACCCAGGCAACCCATGACGACCTTGCCTCACTCCACCATCGAAGGGTTGACATTCTATTCTCAGGCACACTACTCTACTATTATTTCTAATCCTCCACTGTCAAAGGGTTGCCGTTTGTTCTCAGAAACATTTTCATTATGACTGATAGCATCCAAACAACGGAAAATGAAATTGCCTTCTTTTATTAAAAGGGGATGGACATTATGTCCAGAGCATAAATGAAGGTAAGATTTCGATGGCTTTCAAACTCCATCAACCCTCTCCCCGTTTCCATGAAGTGACCCAGGAAATTTCAAGGCTGAGTACGCAGTCACACCATGACAGTGTTTGTCATTTCTACCTGTTCCAACAGGTTTATAGTGTTCCAACAGGGAATGTACTGTATAAAAATGTCGAAGTGTAAAGTGTTTTCTTTGGAAGATAAGGCGAATATTATATAAGTGACATTGAACGTCGTCTTCCGCAAGCAGACATGGGTCGACAGCATAGTTTAAATAAATCAACTATGAATAACAGCATACAGTGTAATCCATTCCACAAAAATGAAATATTTTATTTTCTTGTTCACAATTTCATTCATTTCTGTCATTTAAGGTTAGGGGAGAGACACTTTGGATATAGTGAACGAAATATGAAAGTCCGCAGAGGTTCACTATATCCAGAGTTGACTGTAACTTAAATCTTTCAAAAGACCAATATTAATTTATAAGTTACTGACTTGCACTCACTTTATATATTACAAGAAACATGCAAAAGAATGCATTATGAACTGGAAAATATTTCAAACAAAACAGTTACAGGGGATTTACGAAATCCATTGGAATGCATGAAAAGTCTTTATTCTAGGTATGTAATTTTAGGTTAGGTAAGAATGAATTTGAGAATTGATTGAATACTAACACAGATAGATGAGTATACACTATTCAGTAAGTGGAATAACGCAATGAAAGAAGAGGAAATGGAAGGAGAAATAATTAAAAAGTATGCAATCATATGTTCTTATAATAGAATATGAGAATGTGAGGATGAATCTGTGTGAGCTGCAAGACTATTGGTCATTTATCTCACTCTACTTTTCATCATTTCATTGAAGGAAATTAAGAGAATTTTGAAGCAGAAAAGCCGAAAATGAATGAAGAGCAGCAGGATTTTGTCGCTGAAGATGTTCGAAGCCTGGACAAAGAAGTTATGATGCAAACTTTCCTACTGATAGGCCTATATTTTCTGAACTTAACCTTAAAGCTTATATTTTGACTTTGTGCATTTGAAAAATTAACTTAGTGTTGTATTCTCTTAAGTTCTCTTAAAAATCGTTCCCAAGGAAAGACAGCTGGAATTCATAACAGATAAATTGAAAATTCATGCATTAATAGTTAAATAATGTATTGGTTGTTTACAGATGACTTGCTTAATCACAGTTTTAACAATTATATATTTACGTGTTAATTTATTAGGCCTATCTGGTTTTTCTTGTCATTGATAGCCCATGTCATTATTCCAGAATACACCACTAGGACAGATATTACTTTTTTTGGAATTTCCCTGTCTTCAGTTGCTTTTGTAAAAGAAGCTTACAAGAGGATGCTGCCTGCAGGTTTGGGGCAAACGGTACTTTTGCTAATTACGAGATTTTAGCACCGAAATTCTTCACCTGCGCTTCTTTGAAGAAAGTTGTTTTATTAACCAGAGAGTTTTGAAACTAGTTAGTGGTTAGGTAATAGGATGTTCGGTATTAGGAATTAAACACAGGAAGGATTAGTGAAATTAGTTTGACTTTTCACGTTGAACAATATCAAGAACATGGGTTGTATATAGGTGCTTACTTACTTACTTACAAATGGCTTTTAAGGAACCCGAAGGTTCATTGTCGCCCTCACATAAGCCCGCCAGCGGTCCCTATCCTGTGCAAGATTAATCCAGTCTCTATCATCATACCCCACCTCCCTCAAATCCATTTTAATAT
The DNA here is from genome assembly GCF_040183065.1 of Periplaneta americana. Taxonomy (NCBI): domain Eukaryota; kingdom Metazoa; phylum Arthropoda; class Insecta; order Blattodea; family Blattidae; genus Periplaneta; species Periplaneta americana. The sequence continues at coordinate 39,489,555 of NC_091119.1, read as the reverse complement.
TATCTTCCCATCTACGTCTCGGCCTCCCTAAAGGTCTTTTTCCCTCCGGTCTCCCAACTAACACTCTATATGCATTTCTGGACTCGCCCATACGTGCTACATGCCCTGCCCATCTCAAACGTCTGGATTTAATGTTCCTAATTATGTCAGGTGAAGAATACAATGCGTGCACTTCTGTGGGTCGTGCCAGAGAATCAGTCCTATTCCGAGGCTTATTATAGGGATACGTAACAAGCTGTTTTTTACGGTGATGGGTTGTTAGCCCTTCGCCCAACCCCCAAGCTGGAGGACCACCCCTTATCGGCTGTCCACGACTGCTTATTCAATATATTCGCAGCTACCCTCCATATCTGGAGGCCGTCTCCTCTATCCACAACCTGAGGACGCGCCATGCCATGGTGATAGGGACCCACAATACATGGTTTATATAGGTGCTAATAATATTATTTGTAAATATTGCAATACAGGAACTGAATAGAAGAGGAGTGAACATCAGTTACTTACCTGTTAACTTAATTACTGTTTAACTGTCATTTCAGTCATTACTCATTAGTAGGGCTAGGAGTTTGATGAAATTCCATCTTTTTTCTGGTAAGCCAGAAACAAAGCTGCTTTAGTATTTATATGTTATATAATAAACTGAATGTTTTAAGACATATCTGTTAGGGCTTTTTTTTTTCTTTTTGCATTTTTTGCCTGTGTCAACTCCTAAGAGCATCTTTTGTTTTATCGGTAATTTTTTAGGCATTTTCATTTAATTTTGGCCATAAATTCCCATTATTAATGTAAAATAATGTTTATATCCTTCGATATTTTCTCTACATATTTTGTCCATTAATACCCATTACTTTGTATAACATTTTAATCCGTTTTCTACGTAAATATTGCCCTTTTAACGTAGTACACCCCATGTAATGGATCAGTCCAACCACCCCTTCAATATGGACTCCTCTATATCTGCTAATTCCGGATAAGAGTGGCCTTGTGGTGGACTACATGGAAACTACATCAGGTAAAATAATTCATTAAAGTGTACTACTTAAAAAAATTATGTAAAATTAAATAAACTTCAGTGTTGGTACCAATACTAGAATTTAATTTAATTTAATTACTAGTCTAAATATTAAGTAGTACAAAACCTCTTTTCATACTAAGCCCATTATGTAAGATCAATTTTTAGGGCATTTTTGAAAGATTTTTAAATCATAACTGCATTGTTCTTAGGACATTTTTTCATGATTTATAGGTCATCAAAATCCTAGCTCTACCAGTACTCATTAGTTTTATTCCAGAATAAGTGCGAAATTATTATTATTGAATTTGTAGCATAATTTTCAACACAAATTAAAAAAAACAGTATCCCTAAGTAAAACTAAAGTGATGGCTTTCAAGGGAAAAGGGAGCATCCGATCAAAAATTGTAATTGAAGATAATATTGTGGAACAAGTTACAGAATTTAAATACTTAAGATGCAATATATCATACCAAAAAGAGTCTGATCAAATTAAAAAAATGGAAGTATTTAATCATCTTAATGCCACTTTAAAAAGGTGTTTGAAAAATAAAGCAAGAAAAGACACAATATTAAAGTTTTATAAAGTAATGTCAGTGCCAAAATTATTGTATGGGAGCGAAACTTGGATCATGACAAAAAAATAAAAGCAAACTTGAGATTTCTAAGAGCAGTTGCTGGCTATAAGAAAATAGACCATAAAAGAAATGAAGATATAAGAAAGGAATTAGATATATATAATCTGAACGATAAAACTAAAGAGTATAAAACCAAGTGGATAAACCATGTACAAAGAATGAACATAGACTACCATTTCATTTTAAGAATTATAAACTGGTAGAGAAAAGAATTATAGGAAGACCCAAAAAACGGTGGCATGGACAAGATATGTAGATTGCTAGACAATAATGTCTAACGTGTGAAGGAAGAAGATTAAAGAAATTAATGCGAATTTCTGAAATAGTTACCGCCATAAATTCCTGCCTCTGGAGATCACATAATGTGAACCGCCATGTGTATGAATTTCACTTAATAATTGTTGAATATTAACAATATGGCATGGTGATGTAGGCTAGAGAACATACCCTTGCCCAGCCATGCAGAGCTATGAAGACATCTGTCTCAACGTCACTGACTCCAATGCTGATCAACTTCTGCTGCTCCACGTACTCCTCCAGGACTTGCCAAAGCTCTTTAAGGCCAGGCAAGAGCAAGCAGGGCTCTGTCTTGCAGGGATACGCGAGCACCAGTGAGTCTATACAGGATGTGTGAAGTGCAGCGAAGACTGTAACAAAAGCAAAATACCTCTATAACAAATTAAAGTCATAAACATCACAGAATTAACCAAATCTCTTAAATTTGTCTAGAAAAAGATCAGAATTAGTCTCTGATATCTTTAACAGATTTATAATTCATTACTTGCATTACTCATTCAGCTATTTCCCCTCATTGTTCCTAACATTAATTGTTTAATACAGTGCCTAGCTCCTGCATTAATTTTTAAGTAGAATATTTACATAATTTACAATTCATTTTTGGAATGGTCAGCTAAGCCCTTATTAATGCTATGTATTAATAAATTTAAATCTTTTTATTCAATAAGATTATTATTATTTTTAAACATGAGACCAGATTATTTTAATTGATTTTAGATTGATATTGTAAACATTTCCTACCTGAAGATGCTCCATGAGGGCGAAAACGTTTGTATGATGACACAATGCGATGTAAATATATAAAACATTGAATTAATTTGTTTTATGTTATATAGTGTTAAGCCATAAAATTGAATAAAAAGATTTAAATTCATTGATACATAGCAGAATATTTACAGTTAGTGTATTGATTTATATTGATATTTGTCAGCCAACTTTATAATTCTTAGTTACGGTGGACCTTCACATTTCTGTTTTTCGATCCACCATCCCTTTAATATATCCCACCGTTTTATGTTAATATATTCCTTTGTGCTGGACCCCGAACTCATTTCACCGGCATTATCACCTTCATATCATTCAGATGCTAAATAACCTAGATGCTGATACAGTGTCGTAAAATAACCCAATAAAAAATATATATTCCTTTGCCAAACATTTTCTGATTACTTCCTATTATTCTCTTTTAACTGAATTGCTATCTATCCTCTTTTATTCTTTCTCATACATAGAATGTCTCTCTTCCATTTCTCGTTTTTCTATTTAATATTGCATATTTCTGTTCTTAATAACACTACCCAACATGAAATTTACCTCCGTGAAGATGATACTTTTTTTTAGTCCATTTTCACTCGTAGATTCTGAAAACAATGCTTAAAATGTCGCACCACGTCACAATTTTTAGATATCCTACATAGAAAATGAGTTTGCGTGTGACCTGGTAACACGTGTCATATGTTGGCTACCCCTGTCCTACATGATTACTTACATAGCCTACTCACAAAATGTAAAGATGAAAATGTGTTGTTATACCATCTAACCAAGCCTTTGTCAGTTATCTGGATACTGGTAATAAATCTGTCTTTTCTTCTAGAAGTAGACACCGCAAAGAGACAAACCCAGGTCTAGCACTTCTAATAGGGTTGTAAAGTAATATTATTTCCTGCATTAAACGTGATGTAACTTATGTGAGAATATGTGTTTCTGTATAGACGTTAAGGGTGGTATTCATAGACATTTCGCAGCACGCACTACAAGCGTACTAAGTTAGCCCCGGCTATCCACTGGTTACTAGTACAGAATTCAAATCATATCCTATCGCTAACACTGGTTTATGAATACGAAAAACGCTGATAATCCACCGAAAGCCCGCGCTAAAAATGTCTATGAATACGGCCCTAATGGTTTAATGAGTGAACTAGGGGTTGAGCATAATCCAGATGACTGGCAATTGTTTATAGATTCATCTAAGTTTAGCTTAAAAGCAGTGTTACTTCATATTCATAATTGTAATAAATTTCCATCTGTTCTGGTTTTCCATTCTGTAAATAGGTCTTAAAGAACGTTATAAAAGTATGACTAAGATGGTGCATGTTTTAAAATATGAGGCTCATTGGAAGATAGGGTGGTGACCTTAAAGTAATTGGTTTGTAAGGAGGCTTCACAATTTTTTTATTGAACAGCCATGCTGCAGAAAAACATTATGTGGTGCAACAGTGAGAAAAGCAGCAGGAATATGTTCTAGGGGAAAGTAATGTAAAAGAAACACCGAGTGCAACACAAAAAAGAAGAGTTGCCTGTCTTGATTAAGTTCTGATCATCCGAAAGCCTCCTCTTCCCATGTCACTGGGTGCGAAATAAGAAAACCACGGCTATAGTGTAAGTAGGCCATAGTTGAAATTGAAGAACAGAACGTTTGGTTACATATTATGATTTCAATATGCCAACTATTTCAAGCGTCAATTTCACTTGATTCCACAAATAGCCTATGTTAATAACAGAGACGCAATTAATTTAAATTCCTAATTTTTTCGTACTTCATTAGCATCTACTAGGCCTATTTAGTACGCGGCAAACATTAGTGTATAATGAAACTCTTCCTTACCGCTATCAAGTGCTTCTACTAGGGCTTCTCTCCTCAGAGACGAGATGAAAACTTTGACACTCACTTTCAACCCTTTCCTTTCTTCTGGATCCAACTTCGTGCCCAAGCCATCTTCTGCTCGATAAACCTTTAAATACAAATCGTTTTGTTAAGTACAGTATTTTATATACCTATTCCATAAAGCAATGTCATTCAGTACCCCATCTCCACTATTTTTCAAGCTTTGTTCTTGAGCAACGTAAACTTGGTACCCGTAACTGCCTGCAGTATTAATGCATTTTGGATGGTTGCTCAAAACCATTAACAACTGACTGATCTGCATACTTTCCTCTCTGGTTATCTGATGTTCGCAAATTACAATATTACCGGTAATTAATATATGATTAACATGCTTCAAAGTTTATGAAAATATAGGTAAGGGATGTAAATCAAATCGTCCAACACCCACTTTTCAAATAAATCTTGTGAAATTGCCCTTTTATTTTGGAGTACCGAAATGTATAGAGGCTCACTTATTGTTTAGCCGTATTAACCAGCATTAGTCACAGGTAATTGATAAAACAAAATAATTTCCTAAATAAAACTACACATAAATTATTATAGTAGTGCTCTGAGTAAATTCTATACTGCGTAAGAACATAATAATCCGAAATAAGGTGCTTAAAGTGCACCAAGCAATGGTACCGGTATTAATTTCAAAATGTAACAAATATCTCATCATGCACTGCAAATAACTACAAATCACTTGTATGTCTGACTTATTATATTGAAGTTATCTTGTGTTTATGTACAGCTATACTATATAATTTTCTTTTGAATTTTAATGCAATAAAATAAGATTGATATTAAGCTTACTTGAATTGTATCACCTTCGTTGTTAGACGGCTGCCAATTAGCTAATGTAATCTTCAAACTTTCAACAAGCTGAAAAGATTGAATAAAATATATAACAAAAATTATAACATTCACTTTAATTATTGACAGTATATCAATACTAATTTAATATATCACTAGGAATGAACATAGTTAAAAAATATAGACAAAATTCCATTGAATTGTTCAGACCTGTCAATTTACGAATGCTACACAACGTGACTATTAACACCAAAGTGCAAACTCACTTCGGCCTTGAATAATAGATCATATGACATCATAATTCCACGATCATGTCAATGAATGATATTCACACATTTGAACTTTGTATAGTTTACAATCTGTAACTACTATTAACTTACTTCATCTGTTGGGTTTTGTCCCGCTTTTTTCTTCACTTCATTCAAACAGAGTATATTCCCGGTATGAACGCAAATTTTCTTCACACTAGCAGGGAGATGGCTCAACATTCCTGTGTAGCTGTTCTGTTTAACGTTGGTATCAATTTTCATACGTCCTTGTAGTAAGCTATGTTTCTATGTAGACACACTCAAAATGATACGAAGGACCACCTGTCAAACAAAATAAAGTTCTGTTACATGCTATTTATACCAAACCGAAACATCACACTTGATTGTCCTCGTTTATTTTTGGTATGACTGTACTAGGATTGAAGATCGATAAATTCTAATGACGCAACGTTGGAAGTTCAACAGTAATATGTGGTCAGTGATAACATTGCACATCTTGACAATGTGTGAATGAAATTCACCTATTATAAATTAAACATAAGTAAGAATGGGGTTATTGTTTATGTCTCTTTTATCTGGACATAGAACAAATTAAGAATTATAACTTTAACAGGGCTTTAACATAACTTCCCCTTTATTGTACTTGAAATTGCTAAGAAATCATCGATAATATAATCGTTAACCAAAATTAACTTACACTGGTGTGCAAATTGACTCAGAATATAAAATTATTTCATACAAAGTATTTAAAAAGATACTATCAAGGAGAATTATGCGAGGTTTATGTTATTATTAAAAAGCGTGGGATATAAGGATTTCAGAATTATCAAAAATTTTGGTAACATAGAACCATAATTCTGTAAATAATGCTAAATCTAATTATTGATGTCAACAAAATTAATAAAAAAATATATAAATTACATTGTAATAAGTATACCTATACATCGAGCAAAATAATGTAGTAATCATAACATAGACATGAGTGATATCTTTCTTTCGAAGATGCCTGAAATACGTCATGTACATCGACTTACATCGATATCTATCGTTTCCCAAGCAATCGAACAGAATTCAAGTCATTCTTCCTACTGTATCGTCATTTAAAATATATCAGATTTGAGTGAACTGTGGAAGTTACAATTTCATAACCTTGTTTTACTGCAGTGCAAGGCAAAAATCATGCCAATTGATTTTTTGAGTTTCGCATATGCTGCAACCGTAGCAACTGGTGGCATTGTGGGCTATGCAAGAGCTGGTAAGCTGTTTTTCAAAACATGAAATTAACAAACCTGGGATGGTGGAAGTCTGTTAATTATATTATTTCTGAAAGTTTACGGTCATTGTTCATGTTTAAGGGACTTTTGGGCAATTGAAATGATAATCCTTCACAGGAAGTTACCTTTGCCGTTACCTTGATAGAACATCGTGAATAACGAAATTTGAATAAAGAAAACTAAACATTGGCAACATTTTTGTTATCTTTCTGGCATATAATTTATTTTGGCTTTATTTTTAATTATATTTAAATTATTTTTAGGTTAGTCATTATTACTTTGGCTTGACTAATTAATGAAGAATCGGAGTAATCGTCAGTTTTAAATTAAAAATAACTTAAGTGAAATTTCTTACTTTTTGTAGGCCTAGTTACATTAATATAGACTACTCTAAGGAATTGATACCGGTAAGTAAAAAGTACCGATGCTACTGTGAGGAGGCCTTTACATTCTTTCTCCGGTTATGTTATATTTTTTCGCTTCATTATGCATAGGCCTATTTTGTCGTATGATAGTGCATGAATTCATTCATGTTTTAAGATTTGATAGTGCTTGAAAATCCGGGCTCCATATAATTTATGACTAATCCTAGTTTTGCCATCAGAGTAACTCCGGTGGTAGGCCTAGTGCGTTTATAAACTGATCCAGGGCAGTGCCCGGACGTAATTTCGATTTCTGCTTGGATTGGTTATCTGATTCCCCTCCCCCTCCGCCCCAAAGTTATCATAAAACTGTAAAGGCGAATGTTATGACTAATCTCACGATGTTTCGAAGGTTAGCTGTGTGTACATCTTCAGGTTAAACAGAAAAATTATGAGCACTCATGTGGAAGAAAAGTTTCCTATTCGTTAGGACCGTTATAGACTGCTAAATCTGCTTCTCCGTCAATTTTAACAACTCGCAAGCAAACATTCTGATGAGGACAGATAAAAAAGTTATTTCTTTTTCTTTCACAGTGTTAATAATGTCAAAAGAAATGCTTATACAAATTTTGGCCATTCGACCGCAATTACGAGGGCTGTAAAAAAATAAGTTCGCCAGGGGCCGTTAACAGAAAGAAAACACAATTTCATTGGAAAAATTTATTAGAACAGACACAGCAATTGTTGAGCTATTTTTCAACATATTTCCCACCGGAATTGAGACATTTGTCATATCATGGGATCGACAGAGAGGTGCTGTCAAACGCTGGTTCCGATCCCAGGTGGTTGACTTCTACCACACAAGGATACAAAAATTGATCCATGGTATGACAAATGTATAGTATGACAAATGTCTCAATTCCAATGGGGGATATGTTGATAAATAGCGCAACAGTTGCTGAATCTGTTTCAATAAATCTTTTCATGCAATTGTGCTTTTTTCTGTAAACAGTCCCAGGGAAAATCACTTTTTGGCCCGGGTTCGATTCCCGGTGGGGTCAGAAATTTACATGTAAAATTTCTACCTTGGGACTAGGAGAAGTGGAGGTAGGCCTATACAACTTCTAATCACTAAATTATGCACCAATATGTCTGGGTTAAATCCGAAATCTCTCTGCATTGCATATGTCACTGTTTGTAGTGATTCGTCCGTTGGATGGGGATGTTAAACCTGGTGGCCCCCTTGGTGCTATTCGACAGGAGGAGGCTATGTGCCGGCACCGGGTTTCCTCTTACCATCATCCTCACCTATTACCTACACTTACACGAATAACACATACACTCACACTAGTACACGACATAACTCTTCACAGATACGCATCATGTACAGCGTAGCCTGCCGAAGTGGTGTGCAAACTGAAAATTGGTCACTGTCCTGCCACTATCCGCAATATGCGGAACCCGAATCACGCAAGTGAAGTGGGTAGGCATAGATTAATTTTTTGGTCGTACAGAATACGTCTGTTACGAGGAGAAAAATTCACTCCGGCGCTGGGGATCGAACCCGGGTCCTTGGTTCTACGTACCAAGCACTCTAACCATTGAGTTACGCCAAAGTTCAATCCACAGCACCGGATCAAATCCCTCTCCTCCGACAAAGGGAAAACACGGGAGGAGAGGGATTTGAGCCGGTGCTGTGGATTGAACTTTGGCGTAGCTCAATGGTTAGAGCGCTTGGTACATAGAACAAAGGACCTGGGTTAGATCCCTGGTGCCGGAGCGAATTTTTCTCCTCTAATATTAATTAGAGACCTACAATTTGCAAAAGTGGACAAAGCTGGTTCTTTCCTTGTATCTTTCAAATGCAATATTCTTGAAGCCTAACTTTGCCTTTAAAGAGGTGATCGTCACTTGCTCCTTGTCAATACATAATTCAGTGAAACCTCTCCTTACGGATACCCCCAAGATACGGACACTCCTCATATACGGACAGATTTTTATGTCCCATCTGAAAAAATATAGAAATAATGATAAATTTAACTCTCGTTTACGGACACTTTCAGACACGGACACGGACAGCTGTTTTACAGTCCTAAAGCTTGTTTTACTTCCTGACTGCAGATAGAACTTGGATTTTAAGACCTAATGTGTTACAAAAATGGAAAATTTAGTTTTGAGAACTGTACAAGGGTCTCGTAGGCTACCACTAGCCCAGCCAGCTACCCCTTGTTAGCTGGAAGTGGGTGGATAAACAAAGTCATAAAATTTAATCTGTCTGATGGGTCCAAGGTTTCCGCAATCGTGAAATTGTATTCGACACATGATAGGGTTAGTAGGATTATTCTCTTCACTTCAGTCAGTTGGTCTGTTTCGAGAGACATGGCACCTGAAGTAAAAGTTAAGTTGAAAACTGTAAATTACAGTACTGCATAACTGTAGATCTTGAATAAAATTGCATGGCACAGTACTGTATTTTCCTTTTTCAGTTTTATCTACTGTAGTTCAAAGTTACAAAGAATTTACTGTAGTACAGTATACTGTATTTAGAATTAAACTACAGTAATACATTTCATTTAAAGCGTGAAGGGATACATAAAGCATATTATAAATTTACTGTTAGATTGTGGAGCCTACCTCACAATAAAGGACACCTCCCAGATGCGGACAGATTGTTACGTCCCTTCGATGTCCGTAAATGAGAGGTTTCACTGTAATGTATTCTAACAGTTTCTGGACGTGTTGTTATAGGGAAGTCTTAACAATATGCAGTACTGTATATAGAGGCATTATTGCCTCTTGGTGGCAGGTGTACCACATAGGCTACCTCGTCCATATCAATATTGCTCTGTTGCTGAGCAGGCAACTGCATAATCAGTTACCGTATGTCATCGGCTATCCTCACTTTAGTATGAGAGAAATTGCTTTGCTATTAAATATCAACTAATCTTTAGCATGTAGAATATTGCACAGGAGAAGATTTCCTCTTTCCATCTGCAACTACATCAGGAACTGTGTGAGCTGGATTATGACAACTGCATTTACCAGTGAACTTGGCAACAAGCAAAACAAGATCTTAACTTCTTGGCTACTGTGGTAGTCGTGGACGAAACTCTATTCCACAACACTAGCAATATCAGTCACCACAACATGCATTATTGAAGCAGTGTGAATCCTTGCTAGATATGAGACGCTTCCTTCAAAGTCCAGTGGGTCTTCAGTGTGTGTGGGTTGGTATACTCTGTAAACACCTTATAGGACTGTTCTTTTATGAACACATACTGGAGATCACTATGTCTTCTTTCTGCAGCGCACACTGCCAACATTATTGGATGACATACCATTGCAGACGAGATTCATCATGTGGTATCATATGACAGATGCTACCTTGCGTGACCTTTCACATAAGCAACCGTCTCAGTGCCATCTTCCTAAAATGGTGGATTGGACGAAATGGGCAGTAGCCCAACTAGCATGCTCACCAGATCTAACCATTTAGATATTTTCTTGTGGGATTATCTAAAATATATTGTGTACCAGAAGTGACTGATGAATTCCAAGCAGCTCAGGGAGCATATCATCACAGGATGTCATCACATCTCCTCCATTCATAATGTTGCAGATAAGACTGGCAATGCTGAAGGATTACAAACATCCATCAATAGGCAGGACCACAAGTTGGACACACTTTACAAACATATTTTAGATAAAACTAAATGTGAATATAATACATTAATAAATAGGCCTAACTTGTGGTGTACCTTGGCATAATCCTTCTTTCTTACCTTTCTTCTTAATAAGTGTGTCCAGTTATAAGCTGATTACACGATGTCCACTCTAAATCAAATATGCAATTTTCCAGGGCTGCGGATTGGTGAGAATTTCATGTAATGAATGGTTTTTCATTCTTTCCTGCAGTTTATGATTGGTGTTATTACATTGAAGTAGGGTGTGTTCTAGTGTTTCTTCTTCTGTTAAACATTTTGTACATAGTGGTGACATAATTAAAGATGCAGATAAGATTCTGTAACAAGATGTCCAATTCTAGCCCTGCAGCAAAAGTTTGTACCTGTCTGGGAATATCACAGTACATTTTAATATTGTTGGGTTGTTTCAAAATTTTCCATAACCTGTTTGTCAACTTAACCAATCTTCTGTCCATTGCTTATTTATCATGTTATGAATATTATTTATTATTCTGTCGAGGAAATCTGTAGGTTGTGATATTGGTAAAAGGTTTGATGCAGTTTATGTTCTATTTCATCTCCCACCTCGTTACCTTGCACTCCACAGTGGCCTGGTATCCATTGAAAGGTTATATACAGGGTAATTCACAAGGATTTACCGTCACTTAGTCAAGTGACATTCTGAGCAAAAAGTGTCATATAAACATTTTGTCCTAATCGCAATATTTTCAAAGTTACATTAATTGAAGTTGTTAGTAAAGTACCTTTTTTCTTTAGTTTTACGGGTAAAAAAATATTACGAATAGAGAATAAACTATTCAGAAGTATCATTTCTTTAATTGGCTAGTGTTTTGAAGCTAGAAATGTATTGTTAACTGCTTTACAGATTTCGTTTTTCAATTTTTAACTGAAAATGACATCAATCTTAAGCACTTATCAAATAATATTGTTACAAATCATACGACTTTAGGAACTTGATTCTTTACAGTTTAATGATGCATCCTAATGTATAGTCTTAAAGAATTTACAGGAGTGGCGTAATTTTTAACAATTATTGTGATAAGTGCGTAAGAAAATGTAATTTTGTAAGTAGTTAAAAATCGGGGAAAAAAAAAATCTGTACGAAATAATTACAACACATTTTTAGCTTCAGAATATTAGCTAATTAAAGAAATTATACTCCTGAATAGTTCATTTTCTATCCGTAATATTATTTTTACCCTTAAAACTCAAGAATAATGTGTTTTACAAACAACTTCAAATTAGTATCATTCTGAAGATATTGAGATTAATACAAATGTTTATATGACATTTTTTGGTTAGAATATCTTCGGAAATAAGCTCTGTAAGGGACGGTAATCCTCGTGAATCACTGTGTATTTACCATTTTTATAAAGTAGATTTATTAATTGCACAATGGGTATAACTCTGAACACATAAGTAGTTGGTGTGTATTTGACTATTGTTTGAAGGGCTGTTTCTGAGTCTGTGAATATGCAGACCTGTCTATAATAAGAAGCATTACAGTATTGGAGAGCAGCATCAGTAGCAAGTAACTCTGTCAAGGCTTGAAACAGAAGAGCATGGGATTAAGTATTTTTCTTGTGTTGAAGGGACGTAGTATCCAGCTTCAGACTTTGCTTCTTGGCCTAACCACATTAGGCCTATGTCGAATTATAGGGCCTAACATCACTACCTACACTCCTTATTGGAGAGCATAAATAAGAGGTATCTCAGTTTTTGCGTCACACTATAAAATGCATGTTGGCCTATCAGTCCACAGGATCACGAAATGCTAACAATTAACAAAGTTAAAAATGCCGAACATGAAGTCTCAAGTTTAAAAGCCGAATTTTATTTCACATAAAAACACATAGCCTATTTTCGCAAAAAAAATGTAAATACATATTTTCAGGAAATCTGTTATAAACACATAAATCTTGGAGTTTTTTTATTTAAATAATTTTTTTGCAAGAAGTTTTAAATATTTTAAAACTATATCAATTATATCACTCAGAAGTATACGTTATCTTTTTAAGAATTTTATTCTTGGTTGCTTCGTGTTTCTAAGTGCTGTGTGGTGTATCCATGATGCATTTTTGTAATAGTTTCGCCTCAAGTTCTGAGAACTGCTAGGCAGCATATCAATGTTATTAGAGAATAAATTAACATGGACAAGGAGGAGAGATCTTGCAACACATAATTAGGAATGTTTATTGTTGCTGAAGATGATTTCATTCTAAGCTTTGTTTGTGAAACATAACAGATTAAGAGCTCGGGTATGAACATAATTTAATTTAAACAAATCTCTCGCCTCTCGCTCATGTCTATCAAGTAAGGCAATATATCTTATTGTGATTCCCTGTTATCAGGCTTCGCCAATCGGTATCCTTCAAGATATACTGAAAGATGGTTGTTTAAAAACAATTTGGCTTTCCTATTAGCTTTTTGTGTGACACCATAAAAAAACTCGAAACATCCAAAAACCTGTTGTCTGAAAAGGGAGGTGCGTGCCGTGGAAATTAAACTAGACTCGCTACGAGATTCAGAAGTACAAGTACTAAGGGACAAATTCCAGAATGTGTTTGAGAAAAACAGTGGATATAAAAAAATGTGTAAAGTTGCTCAAGTATTGGAGGGTGTGCCTGTAGGTGAAATTGACGGTGTTTATGTTCGTGACATTCTTCTCTTTAAATATGCACATCTGACGTCCTGTGATGTGGAAAGATCGTTTTCACAGTATAAGTCGTTCAGAGATAATCGGCATGTATTTGTGATGGAGAATTTGGAGATGATCTTTGTTGTTCGCTGCAATTCTCGGCCAAATACTAGCACTCAAGTGTGGTTGGTGATTACCTAGTAACATTTTTTTCAAGCTAAGTAAGGTATTTTTGTCATATTTAAAATATATATATATATATATATATATATATATATATATATATATATATTTTAGCAAATAAAAATCCGCTCCCTAGTTATCAAGTTCATTTTAAATGGGGCAAACTTTAGTTTAGGTATTAATTTTGAGGGAAGGGCATAAATAGATGTAGCCTATATACAAATTATGCCTTTATGCTTTTGTAGGTCCATAGTACAGAATAATGAATGTAAACGGTACCCTTTTGGTGCTTTTACTTTCTCATTAAACGGAATATAAAGAAAATGT